>NW_027505614.1:0-168308 GCF_021521415.1 Bidens hawaiensis
TCATGTGTTTTAGCTATTAAGGTAGCTTGTCCATGAGGCCCTAGATGTACCAAGTCTTGGCTCGTCTTCCTTGGAACCTTGTCTTATATAATAACGCTAACTCCTAAGGCACGCTTTACCACCACACAACTATTTATCATAACCAACATGTATTCAAGATAATTCATAAGTCATTCATACAAAATCACAAGAAGTCACAAGTAGTTCATAAAACATAAAAAGGAAATCATTCAAGCTTGCTAGACAAACATAGGTTCAACTGTAATATAAAACACCACTTAACAGTACTAACTTAAAACAACTGTGACGAGCCACTTATTCTTCTGCAACCTTCTCAGTGACCGATAAACCATCCTCTTACGCGTCTCCTTCCCTTCCCTCCACTGCCACGGCTTCTCCATATTCCCTGGCTATATGACCTGACTTACCACACTTGTAACATTTCTGGTCCTCGCTGCATTCACGAGAGATGTGTCCCTTCTTCCCGCACCGGTAGCACTGGTTTGGACCTGCCTTGCATTCTCCCAAGTGAATTTTCCCGCACACGAGAGATGCATTCACGAGAGATGTGTCCCTTCTTCCCGCACCTCGCTGCATGTTTCCTTGCTTGCAATCTTCTGTGTCTTCTTCCTCGCATGCTCCACGACGTCTGCAGATCGTTTGGTTCCTTTCTTTTATTCCTTATCTTCCACTTCCACATCATCTGCCGCCAGATCATCATAAACCACCTCTGCTAACTCCACTGCAGACTCAAAGGGAGTAGGTTTGTTAGCCCTGACTAACGTGCGGACCTTCTGTGGAAGCCCTCTGACGTAGCACTTGATCCATTTTGCCTCAGTTTTCACCATGTCTGGCACTAACCTAGACATGCGGTTAAATTCAGTGGTGTATTCGCGATGTGTCATCTTGCCCGCTTTCAGATTCAGAAACTTCATCTCGGCCCTCTCAACCTCGGCATTAGCACAAAACCTTTTCATCACTAACTCCTTCAGGTCATTCCACCTCATTGCCTTAATCTCTTCTCGGGTCTTCCTCTGTTCAACAGATTCCCACCATTACATGGCTTCGTCACCAAAAGACTGCGTAGCATAACCCACAGCCTGGTCGGGATGGCATTCGCTGATTCGGATAATCTTGTCCATAGTGGTTATCCATTGGAGAGTAGCGATTGCGTCTCCTAGACCAGTTAGTTTTGGCGGGTCACACCTTTTGAAGGACTTGTAGTTGCACCCACCTCGGCCTCTCTTCCATCAATCTTCACAGATTGGCCTTCGTTCGAGTCACCCTTCTCCCCCTCATCATCTTTCTTACCATTCTCCCCTGATCTCTCAGCAGTTCTTTCATGGCTTCCAGCAGACTTCTCAGGATTCCAATTCTTCATGGCAGCTGCCACAGCTTGAACAATGGCAGCTTGAACAGCAGAGTCAAGTTGATGTCCTCCGTTGTTGCTCAGATTTCGATCAGATACGCTTCCTTCATCTCCAGTGTTGGAAGCTGTCTCTACCGAAGGTTGTCAGACGAGACGAGGCCTGCCACGACGTCCGGTGCGACCTCCAGTGCCAACAATCTCTCTTGCTCCAGCCATCGTATTCTAAAAGGGAAAACACAAACGTCATCACTCAAGGAATTATTTAGCACGTGATTCGTAAGGTAAGTAGTTAACGACATTGATCAAGTGTAATTAACTATTTGCATTACTCCTCAGGTTCTACATACTTCTCTTTATGATTTCGCTTGTGCTAGTTTCTACTTTTAAACAGTTAATCAATCAAGCAGTCAAGAAATCTATCCCTAACCTGCATATATCCTTCCTTTAAAAATTAATCGAACATCTTTATGCATTATTTAACATACTTTACCGTTACTGAGCTTGCTTGAGTGACACATGGTTATCTTGAACTGGCATCTTCTTTCTCTTCTTATTAAAATCTCATTCTCTGTTCGAGTCTAAGCATGTAGGATTCTTAAATCTCTCGAACTTTGCTCTGATACCAACTTGTAAGGCCCCGAACCCGGTAACCCTACTTTAGCGTCGGATTTACTCATAAACACCGTTCTTACAATAAGATTTAATTAAAACTTTCGCGCAAACGTTAACTTAAGTCATTCGTTACAAAACATTAAATCTTTTCTTTGATACCATAACACAAAACATTATATTTAAAACATCAGTTCTTCCATCTTCAGATGCCAGCCGTTCAATCCATGCCATGTGCCAACCTCATGCTAGTTCTTTAATCTGCTCACCTGTGTGCATACTAAAAGTCAGCTACGCTGAGTGAGTTCTAGTTAATCAAGCAACTTACCATACAACCATTACATGCAATATATAAACGTATCCAAAGACACATAGTCCACTGTCACCTTACCACTTAACTGCCTCCTAACCACTTGTTTACGGAAGTACATAGAGGCTTGCCCTCCCACGCACTACGTTATGCCACTTCAATAACGAAGTCACGTATAGGCTTACCCTACCACGCACTCACGTTAAGCCACTTTAATAACGAAGTCACGCATAGGCTTACCCTACCACGTATTATCGTCATGCCACTAACACCTTTACTAGACCCTTGCCACTTCTATCACACCCTACTTCTACTCGTATAAAACACACTTTATATCATTTCATCATGTACATGATAACCAAATCACATCGCAACATTTACACACACTATAACCACTTGGAGATCATTCCCATTGGCGGTACACACAATATCCGAAGATCGTTCACGCACCGACTAACGTTACCTTCTCTGTCTACACGTGCAATATCCGAAGATCGTTCACAGCATCGACAGACGTCCATTCATATCATATATATATATATATATATATATATCATACATTATAGGATACACTTACCACTTAAGGTAAGTGTATGCACACTTCACATCGAGTATGCACACAACCCCGAAAACATAACAAGGAACATGGGGCTAGAAACTTACCTGAACTCGGTTACTTCTTCCGCTAATGGTTATTTCTTCTTGAGCTGTGCGCGACTAACTGTATAATCATTACATATATTAAATACGCCTCTAGCTCTTCTTGTCGTTTACTTAATTAATCTTAAGTGTCTAGGCCGGTTTTACTTCATTGAACCTTTACCGGTAGTTAATCATTACCCGTTAACCTGTAAAGGTATCTTACATAAATTATCAAAGTCCAATGACTATTATGTAATTATCTCATTCTTTTCTAAGTCCAGGGACTTTTCTGTCATTCTATTAAACTTTCAGTTCGTTACTCAGTTCTTTAATGAACTGACTTATCATAACGAACTGGTCCTTGTAACGAATTGGACCCTCTAATGAACTGGCCCTTATAACGAATTGGACCCTCTAACGAACTGGTCCTTATAACGAATCAGTCCATGTAACGAATTGGACCTTCTAATTCGTTATCTCTTTTAACGGATGGTCATAGCGAATTGAACCTTTCAGTTCGTTATCTCTTTTTGACGAACAGTCATAACGAATTGTGGCTAATTCGTTATCTTTTCCATAGCGAACTGGGACACGAACTAAGGCTAGTTCATTAAGTTTCCATTAGCGAACCACATGACGAATCACCCTTAGTTTGTTAACTCCCCGTTAACGGATTAGGGTTAGGTCAGAGAATGTCATAAACATTCTCTGACATTCCCCTTACCTCGTACACACTTTTCGCCACCCGCCTTCGCCGGAAAACCAGGATCTCGCCGGAAAAACGAGATCTCAGTCGTTTCACCACCGTTTTCACTGTTTTTCTTCCCGTTCGATCCAGATCTGAGCTAGGGCGACCCCTAAGCTCATCTTAGGTTCGGTTTATACCCGATTCCACCCGGATCTCGTGACTTTAACTGTTTAACGGTGTCGGCTCGTCATTTCGTGACTAACTCTAACGGGTTTGAGCTCATACAACATCATACTATCATTACCTTGGATTGGGATCGGTTTTCTATCTTGGTTCAGCTAGAGAAAATAGATAAACTAGAGAGAGAGCTTAAGTGTGTGTTTTGGGTGGTGTATGGAATATGTGTAAATGAAATGATTAATGGGTGATTAAGGTTTATATATGTGGGTCATGGGCTTGAGCCCTTGGTCTATCTTCCTTCCTTTCTAACCCAAGTCCATTACCCATATTACTCAACCCAACACAAGCCCGACTCATAATAACTCCTACTTAATTTTCCACTAACCCGAGTAAACTTTCTCACCAAAAATAAATAATATAATTAATATTATTTTAGAAATTTCGAGATGTTACACTTAGCTATTTGTAACCTTTGATCATAAAATCCACCTCTTGTAATCCGATTTCTTGATTATATAGTGGTGATAAAACGATTTGTCATCACCCGAGGTTTTTGTGCCGACGATCCGAACAAGATCAAGGGCTTTTCCTCGTAACAAATCTGTGTGTTTGTGTTTGAAGCTATTTCATAATCGTTATTATCATCATAGCACTAGACCTCACCTTACAAATTTGGTTTCTTGATCCTTAACGATTTTTGACGAAAACAAGTTTGTCTAACTTGCTATTTGCTTACTTGTTTTATTTGAACGCATTTTGGAGAAGTTTCTCATATATAGTATGATCGTACGACTATCTTTGGCAACCGATGTCCATTTTTATGGCAACGGTTTAGTCATTGCTTGGTAACCAATGTCCATTTATATGGAATTGGTTGAGCCCTTTCTTTAGGTTTTGATTGATTGTGTATGTGCTATAGCTTAACTGTTTATCTCACAGGAACAATTTGCACTTTTATTTATTATTATTATAGTATCTTGAATCTGGTGTTATACTCACTCAACCTAGTGTTGACAAAACCTATTGTATTTTTAATGCATATGTAGGTTATCGTGTGATGAGTTTCATAAGTTGTTTGAAGAACTTAGGATTGCATGCTAGAGAGAAGAAACAAGAACTTTAAGTTTTATTTTGTCCTTAGTTGTTCTATTTATGAAATCATGTACTTTGATTTATTGAAATTAAATAATAGACATTGTCATTTTAAATATTGCATGATAGTAAATTGAGAGCTGTGAGCAATCAGCTCACGCCCCGACATTTCCGCCTTAGGTTGGGGTGTGACAGATATTATTAGGGCCTGTTCCCTACATTTGCAGATATTATTAGGGTCTGTTCCTTTCTTAACTATACAAACACTTCCTCACAACCGTGCATACCTTTCCTTATATATATATATATATATATATATATATATATATATATATATATATATATATATATATATATATATATATATATAACTTTATGCATACTATTAACCTTTTCTCATTTTAACAATCACATATATCATACGCTTACCACTTAAGGTAATTGCATTAACTAATCACATCGAGTATGCACACAACGCCGAAAACATAAAAAGGAAATGGGGCTAGAAACTCACATGGATTCTGTTACGTTCGGAGTTAATCGTAATCCCCCACCTTAGCTGTGCACGACTGATTGTAATAAGGTACATAAGTTAACTACTACTCTAGTGCTCATTTGCGTCCTTGGCCCTTCTTTCTAGGTCTTTCTCATTTTAATCTTTACCTTTCATTATTAATTAGTTCCTTGTTCTTAGCGTATATACCGTACAAGTCCATATTCTTTGCTCACATACGTATGCGTCATACATACATATATGTCATACATAAACATACGTTATACATGCGTATACGTTATATATACATATATATATATATATATATATATAAACATACGATATACATGCATATATGTTATATATATATATATATATATATATACATACGGAATTCATACATACACGTCCCAAATACATACATATACGGTATACATAAATATATGGCATGCATACATACACATTCACGACATACATACGTACATATACATTATATATACACACATACATACGTGCATATACATGTACGAGATACACATACACGACATATATACATACATATATGTTATATACATATACAGTATACGCATACACGGCATGCCTATACATACGTATATGTCCATATACGTCATAAATATGCATATACGGCATACACATACATATACGTCCATACATATACGTCATACATATACATATACAGCATACATATACATATACGCCCATACATATACTTCATACATATACATATACAGCATACACATACATATACGCCCATACATATACTTCATACATATACGACATACACATACATATACGCCCATTCATATACGGCCATACTTATACGTTAAACATACATATACAGCCATATATACATATACGGCGTACATACATATACGTTACACATACATATACGGCCGTATATACATATACGCCCTTATATGTTCAATCCAGCCTCCTTCTTCGCGTTTTTAGGGTTTTTCTTCGTTTTCAGCACCGTCAGCCACCGTTAACCACCATATTTGGTCGTATTTTTGATCGTTTATAACCCAGGTAGCTTCAGGATGTCCAGGTGTGAACTAAGGTGGCCCTTAAGCTCGTTTTTGGTTGATTAAACACCCGAAATAAGCTAGATTTAGATTCAAACGGCTCATCCAGCATCCCCGGGGCTGCAGTGTCGGGTTCTAAATTGTTGGGTCAGCTGAGATAAATGATTTCTTACCTTCGGTTGGTCTTGGATCATTGAATAGAATAGTGTAGAGAGTGTTTGGCTTAAATGTGTGTTTTTATGGTGTAAACTAGGGTGTAGAATGATGGAGATGGAAAGGATATAGGGTTTAATGGGCATTTATACTCCCTAGGCCCATTGACCTTAGGCCCATCTTTATATTAAGTCCATGCTAATTCCATCTATTTTTGCCTACCATCCTATTATCCTTATTATTATATTATTATTATTTTTCTACTAACTCAAATTAATTCTTCCAACGTAAATAATATATTAAATATTATTCACAAAAATTTCGAGATGTTACATTTAATTGGGATTCTTCATATTTAATATATAAAATAAATTCTCCAACCATGTTATTGTTGAACAAGTACCAAACGTTTATTCAAAATAAAATAATAGAACATCCAAGACTCGAACAAACAAACAAATCACTTAAAGTCGGCGACCAAATTATGGTTTTTCATATCTTATCATTAAATCGACGGCCAATTTGGTACCTGTACTAATTTGGTACCCGTCACATACCTGTGAAAGTACTGATACCCGAACTAATTCAGGTAGTTTGTTACTCATACCGGTACCGGTTTCAAGATTGTCGAAGATTTAGAAATAAAAAAGCAAAGTGGTACAAAAACGGGTATTGTACCGAAATACCCGTACCCGTACCATACCGAAAAATTTGGTACAAGCATTGGTGCGTGTTTTTATTGATCTTTGGTACGAGTACAATCGGGTATAATTAAGAGTACAAATACGAGTACTGTCCCATGCTCATCCCCAGTTCCAATTAATAAATAACTTCCCTCGTTAACATATTTTAATTTGTCTGCTCTCCACTAGATTGTATATTAAAAAGTTTTCAACGGGGGAGTATAAGATACACTAATTAGACTTTCTAGCTATTTCAATTATTTTACGTATTTTTTATATAATATAATATACAACTGCTGATATGTAATTGTTATATATGTTACATATATTTAAAATCTATATCTATACTCTAATAAAAGGATACATAATTGTTATATATGTTACATATATTTAAAATCTATATCTACATTTTAATAAAAAGCTACAAGTTAAACTCAAGACGGCTCAAATACACATAACCGGTTATGAGAACGCAATAAACATTGATTAAAAATATGATTAAATGCTATATTCATGCATTTTGATGCAACCTTAAAACAACATTAAACATTCGATGTCATTCGCAACTTGCGATACCAAAAAGTCGAAAACCAAAACTAACATTAACTAGCCAAAAGCCGTCATTCCAACTTCTGGCAAAACAAAGATGACCAAAACAAGATTCAAGAATACAATAGCATCATCATCATACACTGTTTATTATAAGCTCCCTCACAAGTAAAACTGACTTTTTTTACAAACCCGAAAACTAGAAAACAAAAGGATGAAAACTTTTAGGTAAGACAAACTTCACCACTTTGATGAGCTTCTTTGACCCTTTTATCATACTCATCTTCATCGTCTTCAGTTTCATTTTGTTTGTCATCGTCATCCTCATCATCCTCATCCTCCGGGCCCCACCCAAAACCGCCAATGGAACGTGAAGCAGGTGGAGGCGATCTTGCTTCTTCAACAATTTTCATAATTTCCTCCACACTTTGTGCCGAGAATGTTGGGTTTTCCTTCCTGTAGTACACAGCTTGAGCTGCTTCTGTTAATTCTCTTGGCAGATTCTTCAGGAACCATGGGTGGCTTTTGATGTCTTTTAGGCTAATTCTCTATAGAAAAAAATAAATTAAAAAAGAATCACTTTTTGTTGTAAAAATTAGAATTATATGCAAGTTTAATGAGCTTGAGCCCGAGATTGAGTTTCACTTATTGAGCTTGAGTTGGCTTGCAAGCCTAAACGATCCTAATATTTATGTATACTTTTTATATAATGTATAAAATACATATTTAAATAATAACTAGAATTATATGTAAGTTTATGATAAAAAACTCTAAATAATACAAAATTACAAATTATGTAATATCTAAGTATCATAATTAAAATATTAAAATAAAATAAAAAACCTATATAGATTAACAAGCCAAGGTCATGTTATAAAAGTAGAGTTTGAATCGAGCTGAGTCAAAGCAGAGCTTGGCTTGGCTCATCTCATATACACAATTATACCCCTTTATAATTTTAACAACAAATATAAAATAAAAAAAGCAAACAAAGTGAAAACCTTAGCAATATTTAAAGCTCAAATTCTAATAAAAGTGTCAAATTCGGCCCTTTTACTTAAAAATGGGTCAGTTGGGTTATGCTTCATCCCAAAAATAGACACCACATATGGAAGAGACAGGTAAAGGAGTTCAAAGTCGCCTAAAGTGTATTCTTAGTGCATATACCTACATACCAGACTTAATTCAAACATTAAGATAATTGTTGTAATAATTTGCTTTCGTAAACATATTCAATGTATTAGTTACTTTTAAATAAGTATCAACCTATTTCAATCTTTCAACCCACACCAAAAGTTACCCGTCTCAACCCAGTACACAACCCTGCCATTTTTGCTACTTATTATAAATAATAATAAATTCAAATATATGGATTTTCATCATAGAAAATAGTGTTAACAAGCATCTACCATACCAAACATGTATTTCCATATCTTCATTCGGTATATGTAGCGTGAAGAGACTAAATGAAGAGATATAAAGATGGACCCACAAAATGGAGGAGAAAATGTGTATATGAAAGGAATAAAAGATAAGTCAACACAACTCATATCAGCCACACAAAAAGTGTAAAATAAATCCAAAACTAGTGGTTCTTTGTTGGAATACAAAGGACACAACTTGTATGTTTCTTTAAATTCAACTCTTTTAAAAGTGTGACCTAATTATTAGCCAGCAGACATGTTAGACTTGTTATGTGCATGTATCCACAATATAGGAAGTGGACAATACACTAAATTGACCAAATCCTCATTCATAATTTCATTTGAAAAAAGAAACAATAACTTATAGAATAAACGTACCCGGGAAGCATTGGGGACAAATATCCGAGAAAGAAGATGCCTGCAGTCCTGAGATATGTGAACATAGTCTGGGATCTTGTATTGCACAGCCATGATCCGCTGCCAAAACACCGAATCAAAAGTCAAAAGTCAACATTCAATAGAAAACTTTTACGAAGCAAAAAGAAGTTACTTACTTGAATAGTCTTCCTAAAATTTTTGGGATCTGCTTGGTCTTCAAAAGGGTATGCTCCCACAAGCATAACATAAAGTGTCACTCCACATGACCAAACATCAGCCATCTGAACAAGCATAAATCAAATTTTGACCATAATGTAATCTATTAAAAATACCCAAAATGTATTTCAAACAATGTTTTTATATTATATGACACTTAAAATATTTACCTTGCCATCATACTCTTTACGAGAAAGAACCTCAGGGGCGATGTATGCTGGGGTTCCAACTGTTGACTTGGGTCTCGAGTGGAGTAAAGATGACTACAAAACATTAACTTTATTAGCATCTTGATTCTCATTATAAACTATAATTCATAAATAAAACACCTTTGAGTAGCCAAAATCACAAATCTTCAGGCGCGGTGCAGGGCTCCCGTCTAAAAGAGTGTTCTCAAGCTTCAAATCTCTATGACATATTTGCTGCACAAGGGTGATATGTAGCATTAAAAGCCAACATTAACATAAACACACACACACATACAGGGAGGGTTCTACACAGAAGGTTTTTTGCGAGAACATTAAGAACAAAATAAATCATTCATTTTCAATTTTAAAATACAAGAAAACTGTTAAAATGCAATGTTTATTCATCTCTTTTAACATTTTAAAAACAAAGTTTGTTTATATATAGAACCTACACATGTGTAGGTTATGTGTATCATGTGTAGGTGTGTTTCCTAAGCATAACCTAATAATAAACACACATGTGTACGTAAACGTTTAAAAGCAAAACAAATACATATGAACAAATCAGTTTAATGATTTTTAAGTATATAACATATACGCGTGTATGTAAAAAGTGAAAGTTTCAAAATTTATGAACCATTGATAGAAAAAAACCAAATGATTCAGGTTTTTCTTTTTGTCCTCGCAATAATTTTGTCTTCTGTAATGAACATCTCCCCATATATACGTATGTATATATGTGTGTTCATGTATGTATGTAGGTATGTATACATGTGTATGTGTGTGCATATATTTATGAGTGTGTTTGTTTTTTAATCGGCTTTTACCATTAAGTGACAGTAGTGAACTCCTGATATCAGCTGTTGGAAGAAGTATCGAGCCTGAAATTTTGGTAGATAGAATCAAGAAACAAAAACTTATGGATAAATTTAAATACTTTAAAAAAATATTTGATTATGAATTTATGTTGGTTGAAGAAATAATACCTCATCTTCACTAAACCTTCCAGCATTGCAGATCCTATCAAAAAGCTCCCCTCCAGCAGCATACTCCATGACAATGGCAAGGTGTGTGGGTGTTAATACCACCTATGTAAACACCACCATGATTATAAGCTCATGATCCAGATATTATACACCTATATACAGGGCTGTAAACGAACCGGACATTAAGCAAAGTGTTCGGAGGGAAGTTCGCTTATGTTCGCTCATTTAATAACTGAACGAACATGAACAAAGAATTATTTTTTGATGAAATGAACGGTCATGAACAAAGACCATGCTCATTCAATTGTGTTTGTGAACTTTGATAAGGCGCTCACTTACGTTCGTTAATGTTTGTTTATGTTTGTTCATTAAGGATTTTTTTCTACCGACTCTTTTAATCTTATCATATATATTTAAGAAAAAGTATTAACTATAGGACAAACATATATATAAGAAATATGTGATTAATTTATATATCATTTAACATACGACTAAAAATGTTAAAAAAAAAAACACAAACACAGACTTGGTAGCCAGACCGAACCATTGACACTGACCATTCTTGGTTAGCCAAATCATGTAAAACACTATTTGTGTTCATTTGTGTTTGTTCATTTGTATTCATGAACCGTTCACGGATAAGGACATTTTCTTAAAACGAACGAACACGAACAAGATATTTCGCTTGGCTAGGTGTCCGTGAACCGCTCGCTGTCCCATAAAGCTTAAAGGACGAAAATGAACATGGCCTTGTTCGGTTCGGTTCGGTTTGCTTAAAGCCCTATCTATATATACACATATCAATGGTAAATATAAATGAAATTAAGCAAGAGACCAAGAGTAAATAACTACTTGCCTCTCGAAAACGAATGATGTTCGGGTGTCTAAGGGACCTATGATTAATGATCTCTCGAGCAACATTCTCATCAATCTACAACCAAAAAACAATATATGCAAACAAATAAGAACACAAGCAAATAACTTGGTAGTTTAATGATAGATACAATTACAAGATAAAACAAAACAAGTGGGAATTATATTTTAATAAATCAATCAATCAAAAACAATAATCAGATAACCAAACCCAAACAAACAATCACAGCTTTCAACAAATCCAATTAAATGAATAAAATAATAATAATATTAAGAATATCACCTTATGGCCTCTTTCTATATATTTCATGGCAACAAGCTCTTTGGTAACCTTGTTCCTCATCAACCTTGCAACACCAAAATTACCAGCTCCTATATCCTTCACAAGCTCATACTTGTCCATTTTCCAATAATCTATAATAATCAAAACATAATTTAATAATCCCCAAAATTCAAAACCCACCTCAATAATTGCAAAATTCTCTTACCCAATTCGTTAATCACACGAATTTCAGCTCCAATTGATCATCAATTCTTCACCGGAAACCCTAATTTACCGATATGGGTGGGTGCGATTGAGATGAATTGGTGAAATTGAGGGAAGATTTGATATGGGTTTAGTGAAATGAATGTGAGATTAGGTTAGGCTATGAAATGAAATGACATGCAATTGGGGATTGATTGTGAATGAAGAAATTGGGATTGGAGAGAGAGAATGATGTCTAAAAATAGATTTGAAGGTTCCTGGAAAGAGAGAGAGAATGATATCAACATCAACATCAACATCAACATCAACATCAACATCATCAGTGGTGAAATGAAAATATGAAATGGTGGTGATGGAGGTGAAGACAAACAAAGGGGTTGAATGGGAAAGTTATGGTTTTTCAAGGGTTGAGAATATCCTTGAACCTTATTTTATATATTTTTTTTTAGATTATTTTTATGTATATCCACCAAAGTAGTAGTAAATATATCTTAAATATATATAAATGAAAACATAAAAATCATACGTATTGCGATGTGGTCGCTCTCTATTTTTTTGGAGTCATCAAATTTGACTGACTTTTAAATATAGGTTTCCCATGCATTTGATCCGAAGTCACGAGTATGAGTTTACCAAACCCAGATATTCCTTAATGGATTATAACATCTCATTAAATTAAAAATTATTCTCACCAAATTATTGATGTGAAAATCCTATAAAATAGGATATACTAAAAATTATTATATGATTTTTTAAAAAAAATATTATTTATAATTAAGAAAACAATTTTATAGTAAAAAAAATAAGCGGTTCTTAGGTCTTACCAAACCCTGATAACTTTTAAACCGGGTTATAACATCTTAGTTATTTGTGAAACATTTTTATCATCAAACTATAAGTATATTATAAATTTCATTACAATAAATAAAATTAAACCCAAAAAATATATATAAATATTAAAAACGAGTAATGTAAAACAGGCCCCGTAATATGGAGGATAAAAACTAGCATCATGTATATTTTTAAAAAATTTCAAATATCATACGTGTCACTCTGTCATTAATGGCAATATACCCTTTTTAATATGGTTTATTGGAATTTAATAACCCCTATCGATTGGTATTGGCCGATAATAATCCTTATTTATTTTATCGCCACTAGCGGTCCCAAATTTCAAAAAGTTGGCCCTCAGTGGTCCCTCGTTAAAAATGACTTAACGACGCTATACCCTATTATAAATGTTCATTAATGGCAATATACCCTTTTTAATATGGTTTATTGGAATTTAATAACCCCTATCGATTGGTATTGGCCAATAATAATCCTTATTCATTTTATTGCCACTCGCGGTCCCAAATTTCAAAAAGTTGCCCCCAGTGGTCCCCTGTTAAAAAGTACTTAACGACGTTATACTTTTTACCGAATTTCAAACTATTTTTTAGGGCTTTTGATAGGAAGGAGAATATAATCGATTGATGTAAAATTCAACTCGAAACGGTGATCCAAACGACTTGATAGTAATAAAATGAATATGGATTACTATTAATCAATACCAGTCATTAAGGATTACTAAAATACAATAAACATTTTAATATTGTGTTAATAAAGGTCCTTCAAAAAAGTAAGAAAAATAATTTTAAAAATATATATAAACTAAATAAAAAATAATAAAAAAAAGTAGAAGAAAAAAAAATAAATGTTTATTTAGTATCTCTCGTTAAAAAAATCTCGGTTTAACTTTCGGGTGTAGTTTAGGTTTTTGAGAGATTTATTTTCTTTTTTTTTATTGGGTATGGGGTGGGGGTGGGGGTGTGGGGACAAAATTATTTTCATATCATGAAATGTTTTAATTTAATATATTAATTAGGGATATATATGATATTTTAATTATTATAAAATGATATATTCGATAATTCTATTTTTAAAAAGGGACATGTATGATATTTTAAATTTTGCAAGAATGTATATGATATTTCTTATTTTTGTCTGGCTATATATAAATTCCCTTTTTAAAAAACTTTAAGAGAGAATTCATATTTGCGTTTAGGTGGCTTTTAGGCTGGTGTGCATTTATCTCCTGAAACTTAAAATGACCTGAATGAGTCCCTGTGGTTTCATGACACGTCCTTTTGAGTCCCTCCCCCCCCCCCCCCCCCACCCACCCGGTTAACAATAGTGTCAATAGATTAAGTAAAATGACTATTATGCCATTTCTAAAGATCATATTGTGTCGTCATAGTTTTGAAACATTCAATTTGCGTCTCTCTAACTCAATTTCATTCAAAACAAAAAAGAAACCTATATTTTATTATTATTTACCCTCCTAATTAAAAAAAAAACTTATTTACCATCCAAATTTGTATAATCATTTACCATCCAACTTTTACATTATAACCATCCAATATCATACAAAAAACTCTCAAACCATAAACATAATCATCCCATATCATAAAAAAACTAACATAACATAAACATAATCATCCATAATCAAACTAACATAACACAAACATATTCCGCGTAAGGAAAACCTTACTCAACAAATTGTCACACCCCAACTAGATAAATGCGGAAGCGTAATACGGGAATGTAATAGGCACCTCTAGTATCAACTACATTGTTTATAAAGAAACATTAACAAACTAATTTACATTATATTACATCGTACTAAATTTTGATACAAACTAGGCGTTACACCAAATTAACCAGTTCACAGTAGCTTTATTTTTTATTAATATGACTGCTTCTATCTACGGTTGTCTTATCTACATCCAGCACACGTAGCACAGAAACACATCATTCCAAATTCGGTTCACCTGAAAAGCATGTTAAAATGGGTCAACTGCAAAGAGTTGATGAGTTTCATAAATTTATACGAAATTGGTATACGTAATCGTAGTATTTGCAGTATGTATGTATGTATGTATGTATATGAGTATATGATGTAATTACACTAAGCCACAAGTGAACCCTTGGCGTGCTAAACCGTGTGGCCTCCACTGCCCACACACTCCTCGTGGGCATTATCGCCACATGCCCCATGTATGGTACTATGTCTAACACTACATAGCATGTTGTATGGTTTTTATGGTCATGTGCAATTGGGTATTGTTCGGTACACTCCATCGCTCTTTCAGTTGGTTTTGTCAAACCAATAGTACACTCGTGTTTGTGGGGACTTTCAAGTGTTAGCACTTAGATAATTCACATCATTACATGTTTTCCATCCCAAAAATTCATAAAATAGCTTAAAAGTGGGGTCATGAAACTCACCTTATTGTAGTTTGGTGTCAATATCACGTTGATATAACGGGCATACCTCCATTATAGCTCAAATCCTATAATCGGTATAGTATGTCAATACTAGTAATTTGTAAACTGTTTTGGACTTTATATCTAGTCTGGGTGTAACACCCCGGCTAAAGCGGAATACGCCCGGATGTGACGTACAAATTGTTCACATGTGACAATATTAAGTGACAATATTATCATTAATTCATTCAAAAGCATCAAGTACACAAGTTTATCAAATGAACAAACCCACGGGAAAGGAACAAAACAAACATCTTCTTGTTTATTATTTAGATAACCTAACTTGTAGTATCTTCGTCATTTCATCCTCTAATTAAAGTACCAGTAGCATATATATAAAATAATGTCAACTAACTGAATAGTTGGTGAGTTCACACAGTTTAAAATAATATATAAAAACCATATTATTCCATGAAAACTTGTGAAAAACACATAAGGGTTCTTTAAACTAGAATCAATGTGTCACACCCCGACCAAAGGCGGCGGAAAACATGTCGGGGCGTAACGTATTGAATGGACAGCAGCTCAAAAAACACTAATTGAAGTGACAATAATTACTTAATTCATTAACATCAAAACAAGTACACAATTATAATAATCAAATCAACACATCATACTTCTTGGTTTTTGAATAACATCCTAAGGTAAACTAATTTCTTCGATCTTGTATAATATCAACTACTTGTACCTGTAACATGTATGAAAATAGAGTTTGTCAACATGAATGTTGGTGAGAATACATAAGTTTTAGTTTTATATATATACAGATAATCACAATTCATATGTAGATGATGAGTATTACAATTCTTATGAAAATGTAAACAACTAAATAGATGTGGACCAGTTCTTATTTATACGAAATCAAAGTACTTGGGTAAATGTATGATCATACTAGATGAGGATAGATGAGGATGAGATACCAACCACTGTACATAAAATAAACAATAAAACACATAGAGCATTATCCTAGAGCATGCAATAATCACACATAAACATATATTGAATTGTGTTTTGAATAGATGCGGGAATAAAACATAAGTAAACTTGAATATGGTATACATGCTACCCCCAATTATAAAAGATAAAAAAAAGGGTATGTAAACTCACCTTAACGAGTGGATTAACGAAGATAGGATGATGCTAAAAAAATTAAGATAAAATCGGCAAGCTCCTTGGGAAACGTCAACGTAGGTTCCTAGTTCTTAACAATAATACTAATTAATAACAAAAAATAATTATAAAACACGACTTACGACGGTTTTGGGATTCGATATGGTTGTCTGAAACATTAAAATATTATTAGGTACACTTTCGTTAATTATAAGGGTTATTATTATATTTATATTTGTTGTTGTCTATGTTATTATTATTATTATTATTATTATTATTATTATTATTATTATTATTATTATTATTATTATTATTATTGATTTTAATCAAGGTTGCAAAAGTCGCTAGGCGAACCCTAGGCGGCCGAGTCGGGAGTTGGGTGTACTCGGAGTACTCGGACATGGTAAATATAAAGGAAATTAATTTTTGGATATATATATGTGTGTGTGTGTGTGTCAAATATAATAATTTTACTAATATTTATAACAAAATATGTAAAATATCAATATAAATAAAAGAAATACATTTTTAAATAATAAAATATTCTAAAAGTTACTATCATTAATTAAAAAATGATATTTTTTCATTAATAGTGTTGAAATACGAATTATGTTTTATTTTTATGAGTCAAAATCGGTCCAAGTTCACCGATAAGATGTGTTCATGGCCCAGGTTGACCACATTTGACCGATTCTTAGTAACTAGGCGGATTTACAGAAACTCGCCTCGACGACATACCTTGTAATGAGTACTCTGAGAGTACTCGACCTTGTAATCCTACTTTTACAACATTGATTTTAATAAATAAAATAAATATTATATATAATAATAAAGTTTGAGGACTTCTTTGTAATTAATGCATTCTTTTCTAAGTCCAGGGACCTTTCTGTCATTCTTCCAAAGTTTAATTCGTTATACATTTCCTTAACGAATTGACATAGCAAACTACTACTAATTCGTTATTTCTTCTTAACGAATGGGCATAACGAATTACCGCTAATTCGTTATTTCTCCGCTAACGAATTAGGGTTAGGTCAGAGAATGTTAGAAACATTCTCTGACTTCCCTTACCTCGTACCCACCTTTTTCAGCGCCGCCTTTCCGGCAACGTCATCGCCGGAAAACCGGGTCTCGCCGGAAAAGTGAGATCTCACTTGTTTCCCCACCGTTTTCACCGTTTTTCATCCCGTTCGATCTAGATTTGAGCTAGGGTGCTCCCTAAGCTCATCTTTTGATTGATTTATACCCTGATTCTATCCGGACCTCGTGACTTTAACGGTTTAGGGTGTCGGCTCGTCGTTTCGAGACTAGATCTAGCGGGTTTGGATCCATACAATATCATACTATCATTACCTCGGGTCGGTATCGGTTCTTCTTCTTAGTTTCGGCTAGAGAAAGAGAGAAATATGAGAGAGAGCTTAAGTGTTTGTTTTGGGTGGTGTATGAAATGAGTGGAAGGAATTAATTAAGGAAGGAAATGGCTTATATATTATGGGTCATGGGCTTGAGCCCATGGTCTATCTTCCTTCCTTTATAATCCAAGTTCATTACCCATATCTCTTTAATTATTTATCTACTAATCCAAGTAAATTCTCCCACCGTAAGTAAATAATATATTTACTATTATTTTTAGAACTTTTGGGATGTTACAAATACGGTACTATTAGATAACTATGGACATCGCCACGCACATAGTCCCGGTAAATAACCGGTCACCACTTAAATCATGATAATAAATTGTGTAACAACAATTAGTGCATTGAACGACATAATAGGAATAATTGAGAGATTGAATGCCATTATAAATAACCAAAATTCTCATTCATAACAAAACTGGAGATTTAATGAAGTCAATACATTAGATTAAATGAAAAGAACTAAATAAAATAAACGTCTTTTGCGTAGCATGTCTTCGTAAGGGGTTAGGCTTAGACTTGGGAACCGTTAATGTAACACACTTGTCCTTGAGTAGCTTGGTCACTTGAGTTTGATTGGTTGGTTGGAGGTTGACTTGAATTGGTTGAATGGGTTGGACTTGAATTGCTTGGATAGGTTGAGCTTGGGTTGGTTGAAGTTGATTTACTCGGGCTTGGTAAGCTTGATATTGAGCGGTTTGGGTTGGATAGGATTGAATTTGGTTCATGTGTGCAAGTCTTGGGCATGCATTGCGATAATGATTAGGGTCTCCACAATTGTAGCAAGTTCTAATAGTTGAGGGTGATTGAGTAAACGATTGAGCATAGGGTTAAGTTTTGGGTTGGGTAAGAGGTCAAGTAAATGGTTGCATCAAAAGTTGGTTTCGTTCACGACATGTGGTAAATTGGTGACCAAATCGATTGCAATGGATGCATTGTCGACACTTGAGGTTAGGCGAATGGTGAAAGTTACACGTATCACATAATGGGTGGGGTCCTGTGTAGGGCTTCTTGGTGGGTTGGGCTTGTGATTGGGCCAATACATAGTTTTGGAAATTGGACTTTCTTTTATTGTTGCGGTAATGAGGAGACTTGTTGTGCTTGAAGGATTCGGGCTTGGGTTCTTCGGTGGGCTCGGATGCAGGCTTATCATTGGGCTTCTTGGAATTTTTCCACGTTAAGGTCCCGGCCTTAACGTGGTTTTCGGTGAGGGTACTGGCTAAGGTGATGGCATCATGGAAGGTTTGAGGGTCACGACTTAGGACGGAATCTCGAATTTGCATAAGCAAACCCGAGATGTACTTGTCGATTGAACGTTCAAGGGGAGTGACCATGTGGGGGTTGAGAAGGCTCAGTTCATGGAAACGATCATTGTAGATGGCGTCATTACCACTTTCTTGTTTCAAATTCCAAAACTCCTCTTTTAACTTCTGAAGCTCATGTTTCGGGGAAAACTTCTTGAGCATGAGTTTCTTGAGCTCATCCCATGGCAAGGCCATGGCAACCTCAGCGCCAAACGTGCGCTTCTCACGGTTCCACCAATTGAGGGCATTCTTCTTGAGTACGCTAGAGGCGTAAGTGGTTTTCTTGTCCTCGGGATATTCAAAGTGGAGGAACACGCTCTCCATTCCTCGGGATATTCGTCAGGGAATGTTAGATCCAAATCTGATCAATCCGTGACCATGCTATTCCATGGCATATCCTTCAATACACCATAACTTAACACCAAATTACATAGGAAGCTTCATCTTCCATCAATAAACACGAATGCACAAACAAATCCACCAATAACACACTAATTTACTCCTGATCTGACCAAAACCCAAACAACACGAAGAACACGAAAAACTCAGATTCATACCTTAATCGATGCACCGAGAGAAGCCACCTGCTTTGACACCAATTGAGAGAACCTACCAAGATCTAGCCGCGTCAATACATCGATAAACATGAAATCGGTAAACTATAAATATGATACTTTATTGATAAATATGTGATGAATACATTAGAGAGAATAATAACTTATGGAGAGGATAATTTAGATCTATGTACAAGTTCTCTACTAAATTATGACATAATCTATCTATTTATAGGCCAAAGCCCAATTCACAATAAATATACATTAAATACAAAGACTAGACAGCCTATAACTTATTCGATCGCTACGGACACCAAAACCGTGCACTAACACAAATGATCTTGATTAATTATTTTCTAAATTAAATAATTGTAACATCCTACTTTTGGTTATAATAATAAAATAAATCCCGTCTATTTTATAGTGGGTCATTATCGGTTTAGATAACTAGAATATGAGTTGGTTTTTCCGTTGGTTGATGCTGCTTCACACTTGTTATATTTGTTTATATAGTGTTAGTTCTATAACGAACGAATTTCAAGCGGCTATGAATTAGTTCCAAGAAAGCGGCCGTTCACGTCAGGAATCAAGGTTGTTGATGTAGTTGCTATTCTTTCTTTTTTTCGTCTCGATTGTAAAGAGTTTGGTGTTCAGTGTACCGCTCCGTGGGTACAAGATCGAAAAGAATGCATTGTATGGATGCCCGGGCATTGAGAAGGATGGACACTTTCAGAGGCGAAAGGCCATGGGGAGATACCATCTGTGATCCATGGATCTCCGATCGGGAAACCGTATCCAAGTTCCGTGGCTAGTCTACGCTCTTTGGACATTTCAAACTTAGCGAACTAAAACATCTGAGTAGCTAAAGGAAGGGAAATCAACCGAGACCCCGTTAGTAGCGGCGAGCGAGAGCGGATTGGGGCTTTGAAGAAAAACAAAGACGAAGCTTCGTTCCTCGGCAAAGCGTTCATTTCTTTTTCGCCAGGTTTCATTCTCTTTCTTTTTTGATTGGATGATGGAAAAACTAGCAAGCTACGGCTTGAAAGATTACCTTCTTCTCTTCTGGAGAAAGGGCTTTCTTCATAGATGAAGACGTTGAGTAAGGGGCGGAGCTTGAAGAGCGAAGCGAGCTGCGCTAGCCTATTACGTTTTTCAGCAGCAAGCTACGGTCTAACGCTTGCCTCCGGTGGCTAACCTAGGTTGGGGCGAAAACTCCAAAACTAGGGTTCCAATCCTTTCTCTAATAATCAGGTAAGCTTTCAAGCCCCTTGACTTTCTATTAGATTAGTTTAGTCAAGGGCGCTGTGAACTGTAATTGTGAAAAGGTTGGAAGATCTGGCCAAAGAAGGTGATAGCGCTGTAGATTCGTTCCCATGGTTCGATCCTTCCCAGTAAAACGCGGCGTGTTCGAATTCTGATCGCTTTTACGCGAGAAAGGGGGACCACCCTCTAAGCCTAAGTATTACTCAATGACCGATAGCGTACAAGTACCGTGAGGGAAAGGTGAAAAGAACCCTATTTAGGGAGTGCAATAGAGAACCTGAGATCCGATGCAAACAATCAGTCGAAGGAGCGGAGCTTAGAGCCTTGACTTTCTATATTATTCAAGCGCTAGTGTTGGGTTAAATGGATATGGGTTATGGACTTGGATAAGAAAGAAAGAAGGAAAGACCATGGGCTTAAGCCCATGATCCCTAAATATATAAACCATAATCACCATTAAATCCCTCATTTTACACATATCCCTTACACCACCCAAAACACACACTTAAGCTCTCTCTCTCTAGTCTCTCTCTCTAGCCGAATCTCCAAGGAAAACCGATCCCGAACCAAGGTAATGATAGTATGATATTGTATAAGCTTAAATCCGTTAGATATGGCGAAACGACAAGCCAACACCGTTAAACAATTTAAGTCACGAGATCCAGGTGGAATCGGGTACAAACCGAACCTATGATGAGCTTAGGGGTCACCCTAGCTCAGATCTGGATCGAACGAAACGAAAAAAGGTGAAAAACGAGTTAAAACTCGTTTTTTCTGTGAATCCGCGGTTTTCCGGCGGCTTTCCGGAGGTGGCGCCGAAAAGTTAATACAAGGTAATGAATGTCAGGGAATGTTCTACCTAACCCTAGTTCGCTATGGGAACTTAACGAATTGGAAGGTGATTCGTTAGTTGTTTCGCGTAAGGGAGCACGACGAACTAGCTCTAGTTCGTCTCTGATTCATTAGGGGAGAAGGTTAACGAATTACCCTTGATTCGTTATGACCAGTTCGTTAAGGGAGATGACGACTTAGATGGACCAGTTCGTTAGAAGAGATAACGAATTAGATGGACTAATTCGTTATATGGACTGGTTCGCTATGGAACTAATTCGTTAAGGAGTCCAATTCGTTAAAGGGTCCAATTCGCTATAGGAACCAGTTCGCTAAGATAAGCCAATTCGTTATGAACCAGTAACGAATTAGGAGTTTATCGGAATGACAAGAACAATCCATGGACTTAGAAAAGAATGATTTAATTACGAAGAAGCCCTTGGACTTTTAAGTAGCAAATTAATTAATGATTCAAAATGCTAATGGAAAATGTGATAAGACAGTTAATAGAAATAAAATTTTTTCCAAGCTGACCTGGCAGCTCGACCCCAGCCAGGGGCTCTGCCCCTTGGACCCTGCTAGGGGCTGCCGCCCCTAGACCCCGCTGCCAGGGGCGCTGCCCCCGGACCCCCGTTCGTTGAGGGTTTTAACTAAACTAGAAACGCGATGTGAGTAGTGATAGTTAATTGATACGTGTAATTGTTATACAGTTAGTCGAGCACAGCTAAGGAAAGGAATAACAATTAACGGTGAACTTAATCGAGTTCAGGTGAGTTTCTAGCCCCACTTCCGTGTTATGTTTTCGGGGCTGTGTCCCTACTCGATGTGATAGTTAATACACTTACCCTAAGTGGTAAGTGTATGCCTTGTATGATTTATGTATGATGATTGCTTGACGGTATGTGAACGATCTTCGGATATTGCATGTGCCGTCAAGTGGTAATTAAAGGCATGATTGATATGTATGATGTATGAATGATGTAGGCATGAATATATATGATGTATGAATAATGTATGTATGATATGTTGATGGTACGTGAACGCTCTTCGGAGATTGCATGTATTGTCAGGGAAAGTATGTAAAGGACAGGTATGTTATAATAGTATCGAGGAATGAAGGGAACCGACCCTAATAGTATCGGCGAATGTAGGGAACCGACCCTAATAGTATCGGCGAATGTAGGGAACCGACGCTAATAATATCGGCGAATGTAGGGAACCGACCCTTATAATATCGGCGAAGTTAATAGAGCGAAATGCTCTTAAAACGTCTATATACGAATGGAAGTATTAAGCAAGTATGAAAGAAAAGACGAAAGTACGAATGTATGTACGCATGTAAGTAAATATGACGGTGTGCACCTTCGGGTGCATATGTCAGTAGGTGGATGTATTGTATGTCGTCTGATTAACTAGAACTCACTCAGCGTAGCTGACTTTTAGTATGCACGCAAGTGAGTAGACTGAGGCAACTTTCTTGAGGGGAAGCACATGGCATGGATTTGAAGACACTGGCATCTCAATGAAGTGTTATATTATGATGTTTTAAAAGACAACGTTTTACGTTTAAATAATTTGAATGCCCGTTAAGACAAGAAAGGATGGTTATGTAATATAATGGTTTGAATGTTTTAATATTCCGCGAATGTTTTTATCAACTATGATATTATGAACTGTGTTTATGAGTAAATCCAACGTTAAAGTGAGGCACCGGTAATGGGGCCTTACATCACTAAGTCTTCACCAGCCTGCATTAAGTTTCTATGATAACCTGCATATGCGTATAAAATAGAATTTTGTCAACAACACATGTTGAGTGAGCAACACACCAGTTTAGTTGTACATATAGTATATATAACAAAATACGTAGCTGCAACAAGTCATATGAGAATAACAAATTAACCAAATGAACAAGTATAACTGACATGTCGAGAAGCACAAAGGCTAACGACAGGCGTATGATCATAGTAGACTGAGATTATGTTAGACCTCTCCGAATGCGGAAGCATACAAAGCAAATAAGCACATAAACAAATAAGGTATAAGTTGTTAACACATAAGACAAAGTTGCAGTTTTTGAGTATAAGTATATATAAGTAATATAATTTACGCATATGTCCACAAAATATGGAAAATAAGTAAAATAGGGGAATGTGGTACTCACCTTAGCAATAGGCAAAAGATAAACGAATGTGGTAAGAACGGTAGTAAACAAGAGTCACGCTCTTTGTAAGTTATCGACGAGAAATTCTATGTAACAATAGTTGAGGAAATAAATGTGGATAGAACAACGAAACTAACACTAAATAAAGGTTCGGGATTCGATATTGAGCGCAATCTTACAAAAGCTATTTATTATAAATTTGATTACTTTGAAATACAACTTTTATTTATCAAACTTTTAATTATATTAAATACAAAAAGGTACTTAATTGCATGTTTATAAATATTTCATAGTTTATATAAAGTAATTCGTTTTAAATATTTATTTTAAACTAATAATACGTTTAATGTATTCATATACGTTTTTATTAATAATAAAGCTTTCTTTTATGTTAACATTGAAAATAATAGATAACAAATAATAAATAATGATATTTATATAAAATAAAATCTTTCATAAAATATGTAAGCTATATTTTAGTATGTGAATTATCAAAGTTATATTATGTATTCTAAACTAAAACCTTATTAATATATTTATTAAAGCCTTATAAAAATCTTTATTAGTACCTTTATAAATAATTTAATTATCTAATATATATATATATATATATATATAAATATGTAAATAATTATATACGCATGTATATGGTTTTAATCAAAGATCGGGAAAAGTGACTCGGTTAATATGCCGGTTTAATAAAAATATTGATTTATTATTATATATAATATCAATAATAAAAGTTAAATGCCTAATATATATTAATATCATTATTAAATCGATTTAAACCAAAAATGAAAACACAAAATGGGTTCAATGGGATTTGAACCCGGGTGGCCAGCACAAGAATGCACACCACGCAACCAATTGAGTCAACCTGATGATTGTTTATAAACTGAAATCAATTAATTATAACCAGACGAAAAGATTAACAAGTTTGAACAAAACCCTAGAATCTCAAATCGGTTAATCCCGAAAATAATTGATCCAATAACCATAGGGTTATTGTAATATGAAGAACGACGAGCTCAACTACGTAATTAGTTTACCTTTATCAGTTCCAAAACGATGCCCAACTGATCGAGACCTGTCGGCAAGAATACCAAAAAGAACACGCGACAGACGACTTCTATAACGTAATTAGGTATAGGGGTTTTATTGGCACCGTGATAAAGATCGAGCAGGAAAGTTTAATTGAGTTTTGATCGAAGTTTGATGATATAATAAGATTTACCCTAAAGACGGTTTATAAACATAATCAATCTGGTCTTGTTTCCTAATACATGGTATCGATGAACACGTTAAGGTAGGTATAACGTGTATATTGATTCTGTTTCCATGTTTATGACGAGAATTAAGCAACAAGAAATCCTAATTGGGTATCCGGTTTCTATATGGGTCGGGTTTGAACATGGGTTAACGGGTTATTGGGTTATGGTATGCAGATTTTGCAAAACAGTCCTTGTACTATGGAAGTGGAAACAAATTGAGATTAAAGTTTAGGTTAGGGTTTAAAATGTAGATAAACCATAGTTATTTATTATATATTAAATAAATATAATAAGCGGATAAAATAATAGATACTCGATAGACGTTATAATTTTTACCGATAAAAGTTCCCGAATATAAAAACGGGTCGGGTTAAATTAATAAATATCAGTTTGGAGAAACTGAGTTGTTACAGTTGTTGATATATGTAAAATTTTATATTTGTGTGAGTCAATCGGTGAATTTCATAATTTTTCAGAAATATAATATTAGAACCAATTATACTAAACTTAAATCCGTAATATATGTATATTGAACCCTATTGATGAAATATAAATTAATTATCAAAATTATTTTTTTATCTAAAATACATTAAAATTGAATTGTAAATGTGACATGACCGTAATTTTTCTGGTAATACACTATTTTAAGATAAATGTTAAATAGTAATTACCTCACCAAAATGAATAAGTATTTGACCTGTTATTTTTAATATGATATAATTTAGTAGTGATAATTTCGTAAATATCATTAATTGCCTAGAAATTCCCCAAAATGAATATAATTAGTCGGAGTCAAAAGTATGAGTTATAATTATTGACTTGAAAGATAATTATAAAAGATTCAAGATTAAAATTAAATTAAATATGAAAGAGAATAAGTAAAGAGAATTGATTAAATCTTATTTAAATATATTATTGATTTATTTTATTAAAATGAAAATTAGAGAAGTGATTGATATACATTGAAGGTTTATTCAACAACCAATAGGAAGAGGGGAAATGGGCTTAAAGCCTATTGCTTTAATAGTATAGTTAGATTCAAACTTTTATACCAAGACACAACAAACACTTTTAACTAAATCAAACTTTGATCATTCTTTATTTATCTCTATAATCCAAATCATTTGGATACACATATCATGTTTCTAAGATAAAAACATAAAGAAAAACATAAAGCAAATATATTTTAAATATGATTACCTAGTTGCTTAATTCAAAGATTCAATCCTCTAGCTTCCAAGAATCACCAAAACAATACTTGTGTATGAGGATAATTTGAGAGGGTTTTTGCAAAAGTGTTTTGTGTGCGTATGAATGATAGATTTTGGCCAAGAGTGACAAAAAGGAAAGGGAAAAGTTTGACTATCAAGAATTTGTAACTCCGTTTTAAATTAATAACAAACTTTTAATCTCACTTTAATAAATTCAACCTTAGGTAACTTTTATATTAAAATAGGTGACATGATACAACTTTTTAAACCATTTCTAAGTATTATATTGTCTAAGGTTTATTGGTCTAGCTAGGCAACATAACATGTAACATATCATATAATGTAACAAGTTTAATCATTTAACTTTCTTATAATTCACATAAGTATATAACAACTAGTCATGTAACGTATTGATTATATAACACATTATACATATCGTATAAGGTACATGTAACATATTATTATTATTATTATAACATGTGTAACAAGTTACTTTTGTTTAGGTCACCAATGACATGACTAACTCAAATGTATGCACACATGACTCTATGTGACATCCCACATCGGTTGGGAAGGATAACTAAGCCTTCTTTATAAGGAGGTGGATACCTTCCCCATCATTACGCGTATTAGGCGCTTAATGGTAGTGGATGAGTGGAGAATTCCACAGTTAAGCGTGCTCAGGTGGGAGAAGTATGAGGATGTGTGAACACCTGGGCAACCAAAAGCAAATCCGTGAGGCGATGGTGGTACGTCCCGGTCAAAGCGGACAATATTAAGGTGCGGTGGTAGCTGGGTTGTTACAAATGGTATCAAAGACAGGGCCGGACTGGTGGTGCCAGGTCCCGCGAGGACGCTGGACCCCTAAGGGGGGTGGATTGTGACATCCCACATCGGTTGGGAAGGAGAACTAAGCCTTCTTTATAAGGAGGTGGATACCTTCTACATCATAACGCGTTTTGGGCGCTTAATGGTAGTGGATGAGTGGAGAATTCCACAGTTAAGCGTGCTCATGTGAGAGAAGTATGAGGATGGGTGACCACCTGGGCAACCAAAAGCAAATCCGTGAGGCGATGGTGGTACGTCCCGGCCAAAGCGACAATATTATGGTGCGGTGGTAGCTGGGTTGTTACACTCTATATGCATGAGATTTCATTAACGTAGTTAACAGAACTAATTGAGTTTACTGACACAGTCAACATGATTTAACTGGGTTTAGTTAACGGAGTTAACCTGAAAATGTCGGGCGTCACATCGGGGATTAGAAATGTTGAATGTATATTTTATTATGCAGTTGGATATTATAATATGTTTTTATACATATATTTATAAATAAAAACTGAAAATTTAAAACGGGTTGGATTTTCGGGTTTGAAAAGTAACGAATGTTACAGGACTTACAACTTTTGAAAATCGTCCCGAAATTAAAATAAAAGTAAAATTTTAAAAGAGAACAACTAATATAGGGAGTTGTTAGAAGTTTAAACAATTTTATACATACGTAATAATAAATAAAATAATGCCGATCTTTTAATGACCCAAGAAAACGCCGCAAATAGAAAATATGACAAGGACACTTATATATAGGATGTACCAGCGGTGTATCCACCATGCTCTTATCATACTGTATTTGTCCCGTTCCCCAAAATCATTTCAAGTTCCGAGTTATTTCATACAACTAGACTTATTATATTTTCCATGCGAGGACTTTGATAATTACGTGTCGACCCATAATTACCTCTATCGTCGGATGGTCCATATAACGTGCCCATATTGTGTGGTTTTAAGACATAGACCTTAGATAAATAAATAAAATTCTCATATATAGCGTTAAAAATCAAAAATAATGAATTACTAGGGTAAAAACATTACAAAACACATTTTATACCATTCAGGACAAGGACAACGCGTAAACACTAAGTCAAGTAAAAGAAATCATCGTAGTCTGAACCAAGTAAACGATGTTGCAAACAAAATAAAAAAGGTAATGAAATTAAAGAATGAACACATTTGAATTATGAACATCGTAACATGCAATTGAAATAATGGGGTTGAGAATAACGTGGTAAGTAAACGTAACATTTAACCAACGAAATATGATCATGTAAATTGATAACGCATTGGGTTCGAGAATAGCTAAGATAAACGAAACATCTAATTATCAAAATATCATGATGTTTAACAAATGGAAATCTCTGAATGAATGGCAGCGCAATTAACAGGAATATTGAAATGAAATAAAGTGAACATTACAGCATATAAATTAACAATTTGAAATGAAGCGGATAAATGAAATTCTATTATCACAATATTAAAAATCCATTAAGTTTATGAAAGAAAAGTTCCAATAGCAACCTTGAGTTTATCAAAGTAAGTAGTTAAAACCTCGAAATTAAAATAAATCGTTGGTCTGAGATCAAAAATAACGAATTGATTCAAATAAATACTTTGAGTGGAAAGAGAACAAAAAAATCACCAAGACAATTCGTGTAAAATAAACATAACATAAACTCGGCATGTACATGGGACACAGTCCCGATTCTAAGTAAACGAATTCATTTTGAGAACCGGTCACTAATAGTAAAATGTAGAAATAAAATGAAAATATGGTTTCTATTAGGTAACTATGTACACATACATGTTCATAGTCCCAATTTCTCCACTTAACGGTTACGCTGATGGGAAATTGGTCATAGATCCTGAGGTAACAGACGTAAACCGATTCACAAAATGCGACTAAGAATGATGTACGAATTTGCATCTCGTAAACTACAAACGAATATGGATCAAAGATCAATAAACAATCGAAATAAACTTCGTAACCAATATTCTTAAGAAGTGGATATAAAAGTCACTTTGGGTTAGGCCTGTTCACGAGCCGAGCCGTGCCCGAGCCAAGGCAAGCTCAAGCCCGACTTGATATTCAATCAAGCTGGCTCGGCTCGGCTCGGTTTTAAATCGAGCCGGCTCAGCTCGGCTCGGCTCAATTTGGCTCGAGTTTACCTGTATAATAACAATTATATGCAACCATCAAGTTAAACTAAATAAATATGACGTTGAGATCAACACCAACCAAATACAAACTAAATAAATACGTCTAATAACACCATCGAAAACAAAATATGTTCAACAAGTCTAAACCAAAACAAATACAAAATTAAGTAGAGAAATATTATCTATGAGCAGCGGTCGATGGCGGAGGTGAATATGAGCGGAGACCGGCGGCGGAGGTGAATTTGAGCGACTAGGGTTAGGGTGGAAAATGGAACGTATACTGATTATTGAGTGTGTGAACTATGAAGTCTCATCTCTCAGTTACTCAGTATATGGAATTATGAATATGGACTATGAAGTGAGAAAGGAAATTGGGCTGGATTAAAGGAAAGCACGTGTGTTAAAATAATTGGGCTTGATAATTAAATGCATGTATGTGTGTGTGTGTGTGTGTATATATATAATAAATTAAAATAAAATAGTTCGAGCCAATCGAGCGAGCCCATTAAGCGAGCTCGAGTCAAGCCGGGGCTAGCTCAGGCTCGGCTCGTTTAGAAATCGAGTCGAGCTAGGCTCGACTCGTTTACAATCGAGCCGATTTCGAGCGAGCTTTCTCCCGAGCTTTTTTCGAGTGAGCTTCGAGTCGTGAGTTTTTTGAACAACCCAACTTTGGGTACGTCCGAAAAATATACGTGAAGAAGAAAATAAAGAAAAGTAAATGTAGCTTGCGATGTTTGTCTTCTCAAGTGTCGGTTTGTTTGGGGTATGAAAGTTGACGTGAGAGACGGTGCCATGATTTCTTATCCGAAACTCATTGCCGTTAACCAAGGGAAAAGAAGAGAAGGGATATAATCTATATTTTAATTTACGAAAATCGGTTGTAAATCGTGATGCTTTTATATCTTATCGTGAAATAAAATTTATTCAATTTTATTTAAAACTATTTTTAGGCATTGCTAAGACTTGCAAATTTTATGTAACTTTCACATAAAAACAAATGTTTTCTTTTGGCCCGCGACCTAGGTAAAGAAAAATGATTGTCAGATTACCCGATTTGTTGAATGAAAAATGGCCTTAAAGGGCTTATAACTTGTTTGAAACAAAAAGTTTACATTAAATATGGTTTGAAAGAATAATTACATTATTATAAGTGGTGAGGAGAATAATAGTAATAATAATATTACTAATCATAATAATAATAAAAATATTAACAATAATAATTATAAAAATTTTAATAATAATAATAATATTGATAATTACCGTAATGATAATAATAATGATGACGATTATGGTACTAATAACAATAGTAGTTGTAATATTAGTAATTATAACTTTAATAATAATAATAATAACAAATAATAATAGTAATAAAAATAATAGAGATAATAAATTCTTTATAAAGAAAATCCATTTGACAGAAAGTTAAAAATAGCTGAGGATTTGGGATTAGGCGCGAGGTGTTAGTAAAAGAAATAAAATGCAGGAAAGTATGCGAAAGAAAACATAGACGAGTTTGATGAATTTTTTAAAGATCTAAGTATTAAAACTGTAAAATTCATATAAGGTCGACAAAGGATGTGGGGTTAGGATATTGCATGGCGGAAATAAGAGAGGCCTTCCAAAGTATGACGGGTGTGCTAGGGCCATCACAATGATAGTAGGCTTGAAGCATGAGATCAAACATGTGATTGCGATAAATTGTTAGGTACAGGTCTTGCAGATGGGTGAGTGGCGTTGAGTTTGGGTAGGTTTAAGCAATAAGTGGTAACTGAATCTACCACAGATTGAAGCATTTACGATTCAGGGAAGTAAAGTGGTGGGATTTACACATAGTATACAAAGGGCTTGTTTCTATGCGAGGCTTCTCGGTTGGGTTTGGTTTGAGTTTCCTACTATAGCGATGAAGGTGGGTGTGGTTAAACGTGGGGTGATCGGGATCGTGGAGGCCATTTTCTTGATATCTTGGATTGTGATTTTGCGAGTTGAGTGTGACAACTAGGAAAACGAGAAGGCATGATGCGAAATGTGAAGAATTCGCGTGACTTGGGACGTAAGTATGAAACGAACAACAGATACATCAAAATAAATCATCAGAATAAGTAAATAAATGAAATCGCCTGAAACAAAATTCGAAATCGAAATTGGAATTCCCATGAGACATCATGAGTTTTCATATTTCAATAAACGAAAATCTCATAAATTATTGAATAACCATATGGAAAAAAGTATTAAACTTAACAATAAATAGTATAATCGAATTGAAAATCGAGTGTTCATGTACCACCATGACTTTTCGGACTTTCAATTCTAAAATATAAGATTAAATGAATATAGAGATAAGATAATCGAATTGAAATTCGACCATTCATGTATCACCATGACCTTTCGAATTTTCAATTCTAGAACGTAGTAGTAAATGAATAAAATAATAAAATGATCGAATCAAAATTCAACCATTTATGTATCACCATAACTTTTTGAACTTTCAATTCTAAAACGTAATAGTAAAATAATAAATTAATCATATTGAAATTCGGTTATTACCTTTTGAACTTCTGAAATTTTAAATCATAAATGGATGTATAAATAAAGAAAATGAGTCACAAAAGTTTTAAACTTAACTATTCTCGTATCAAAATGCGTAATTAAATCGAACCGAAAGCTGAGTATTCGTGGATCACCACGACTTGACATACTTTCAGTTAAAACACATTTTAAAACATAGCGCGTCGGACGTCAAACGTCGCATAAACCATCGAAAAATTGAAAATCGAAAATCTGATTATTGAAAATCCTCGAGAATTCTTTACGTTAGGCATAAGCCTTGGACTTGTGTGTGCTAGTGTAATTGAAGTAATTGAATCATCAGTATAATAGTATCAAGTAAGTGCTTCGAACAATCACATAAGGCTCACATATTTTCTAATCATGCAACCTAAACAATTAAGCAAAAAACTATAACCAACTAGAGCACTACGTCTAATGTCCTATCTTATAGTCACGGTTCTGATACCAATCTGTAACACACCGGCTAAAGCGGAATACACCCGGGTGTGATGCACAAGTTGTGCAAAACACATGTGACTCTATTAAGTGACAATATTATTATTAATTCATTCAAAAGTATCAAGTACACAAGTTTATCAAATGAACAAACACACAGGAAAAGGAACAAAACAAACATCTTCTTGTTTTTTATTTAGATAACCTAACTTCTAGTATCTTCGTCATTTCATCCTCTAATGAAAGTACCTGAAGCATATATATAAAATAATATCAACTAACTGAATAGTTGGTGAGTTCACACAGTTTAAAATAATATATAAAAACCATACAATTCCATGAAAACTTGTGAAAAACACATAAGGGTTATTTACACTAGAATGAATGGTCAATGAGTGTAAAGAATAAATGAAGGTTTTTTCCAGTTGGGATTGTGCACCAACGTACTCAGATCGGAGTCCCTTTTCAACTAGAAACAATGGTCCTGAGTGCAAAGGGGGGGGGGGGCGTATGATCATACTTATTGAAGAAATCCATGCACATAATTTTTGAGCAAGTAACAAGTAAACACACAAGTCCATGATGCGAATTGTAGTTTGTAAATAATAAATAAATGAAATTGAGTTGTTGTTAGGATATATATGCTACCCCCAAAATAGCTAAAAAGGGAAAAAAAGGGAGGGGGTGAAAAACTCACCTCGAATGCGGTTTAAAATAGAAGTCACTGCTTTACGTCACATTTTGTTCTAGTGCCTAAATCATACAAGCAGTATAAGTATTTGCTAAGCGATTCTTAGAATCCTTAGTATCCAAACAATCCCATGGATTATTGATAGTTTGATCAAAATTTGACTTTCCGTTGACTTTGACCAAAGTTTGACTTCTCATTGACTTTTGACCAAAAGGTCCAAGTTGTTGACTGTTGACTAAAAATATTGACCGTTGACCAAAATATTGACCGTTGACCCTAAATGTTGGCCGACGACCCGTTGGTGACTTTTGACCAATTATCTAGACTTAAAATAGTTATAAGATATACATAATCGCAACCTAACAATCGATCATGTAGTTTGCAGTTAATCATTTTTCATGCAACCTTATGACTAAGTCACACTTTTACCAATTTCATTTCTCATAATTAAGACCAAACATTTAGTCAAATAATTTCAAGTTGACCAATAAAGTCAAATTCCAAAATAACGCAACAATCTTTGTACAAACAACAACTATTTTTACCAAACAGCATGCTGGACAAATTTGGACAGGTTTTAAGTCACCAAAACCTATTTTTCTAACCAGCCAAAACATGCAAGTAATTTACCAAATAATTCCCACAGATACTTTCAAGTATTAGGTACACATAAAATTTTCTTGTAATTTTCTAACACTCACAAACATCATGAAAATTCATACACTACAGCAACCTATTTTCAGCTACCTTATCAGCACAACAGAATGTAAATATTTACTAAAAATTCCATATATGTCCAATTGATTCAAGAACAATTGGATTGGATTCCTAATTCAATTTATAACATTCCAGAAGTGGAATCACACATTTATAATTTTCAACTACAAGTTACACAATTTACAAAACGAAACCGGAAATTACCTTTTCAATCAGAATTGCAACCCGATTTTGTAAATTCATAAAATCTAATCAAACAGAGTCTAGAAATTATTATTTTTAACTTTTTAAAAACTAGACCCAAAGTACTTGACCGTAGCATCAAGAATCAACCAAAAACACTAACATATCAACAAGTTATACAATTAACAACTTCGGTTACAAAATCTATCAGCCAGCCGATCTAAACCTATGTGCACAACAATAATGATTTTCATATCTGTATGATCCTAAATCACCAATAAATCATTTTATAAAATTAAAACTCATATTTTTCCATTATTAATCTAAATCCATAAAGAACACACACACACACACACACACACACACACACATATATATATATATATATTTATATATATAAGATTCAATTTTTTATACCAAGACACAACAAACACTTTTAACCAAATCAAACTTTGATCATTCTTTATTTATCTCTATAATCCAAATCATTTGGATACTTGTAACATCATAAATTTATAAAGATTAAATAAAAGAAAGTTATGTATGTGAAACATGTGTTAAATATTTAATTAATATTAAATAAAGAAGGAGATATGGACTTGGATTAATTAAGATGGAATAATGGATGGGATGGTCCTTGGGTCCATGGGCCTTAAGAAGTATAAATACTCCCTTAAACCACCCTAAGGATTTCGGTTGTCTAGTAACACCAAAATCCCTATGGATTTCGGTTAGGCTAGTTTGGGATTATTTGGGCTTGGCCTTTGGGCTTTGTATGGTAACCCTATATATAGTTAATGTTTAGTAATCATTTAGGGTTAGAAGTTGGCAGTTATTGAGAGCCACCATAATTCTAGAGAACATTATATTGTTTGGCTAAGTGGTTTATGTATCCGACGAATTATTGATAATAGAATCGTATACATTGAAACCATATTATATCGTGTTCATATTGTTCTTCTATCTCGTTCTTGAATCACCACTGTGTTAGGATTCCGCACTAACATCGTGTTTTGGTTGATATCATATTGCATATATCCAGTTTCGGGACTTACAAGATGCTACTTGGGAAGCTGAGGATGAGATGCGCAAGTTTTACCCTTAATCTGTTTGAATAATAGTTAGATTTCGGGGACGAAACCTCTTTTAGGAGGGAAGACTTGTAACATCCTAAATTTATAAAGATTAAATAAAAGAAAGTTATGTCTGTGAAACGTGTGTTAAATATTTAATTAATATTAAATAAAGAAGGAGATACGGACTTGGATTAATTAAGATGGAATAATGGATGGGATGGGCCTTGGGTCCATGGGCCTTAAGGAGTATAAATACTCCCTTAAACCACCCTAAATCCTCATTCCATTTTTCCATAATCTCTACACACTCAAAACGTACACACACCTACACTTGCTATTTGCGGCCGAGAGAAAGAAAGAGAAGAGAAGCGAGATCGAATGTTGAATATTAATAGATCTTTCATATTCAAGATAGATACAAGGATTTAGGTTTATAATCAAGCTAACCAAGACCAAACGAACACATAAAGGTACCTTCTTCATATTAAAGTTTACGTTTTTATGAACGGTTAGCCTTGAAACTTAAACGTGGGGTAGATTGGATAGAAACGAACCATAAAGTAGCAAACTTGATGTTAAAAATGAACTTAACGGACCTGCGGTTATGAATGGCTCGTTAAAGAAAACCCTAGATCTACTTTTGAACGTTTTAAGCCAAAAAAATCCAAACTTTACGATTTCCCGGGTCAAGTCTTATCTGAAAATGTCCGTGGGAACATTTACGGATTGGCTAATGTCATATTGAGGGTCCACATGTTGAAACGGAAATGATCAGTGGGTTTAAGATCAAACCCGTAGCTGCTGCTACAAGTTCGCCTGCTGATTAAGTGAAAGTTTTTATTAACTCTGATATTTAGAACTGTGTTTATGAGTAATTCCAATGTCCAATGTTGGGCACCGGTAACGGGGCCTTACAAGTTGGTATCTGATCAAAGTTCGAGAGATTTAAGCATCCTACGTGCTTAGACTCGAATCGATAATGGGATTTAAGTAAGGAAAGAAAGAAGATGCCTGTTTAAGAATGCCATGAGTCACTCAAGCAAGCTCAGTAAAGGTAAAGTGTATGATTGAATAATGAATGCTAATATTAGCTTAATTGTTAAAGAAAGGATATGTGAATAATATGGATATGATTAATTGACTACTTGATTTGATTGACTATTTGAAAATAGAACCAACACAAATAGACTCATAAAGGGAAGTGTATAGGACACAGAAAGTAACGTGATCAGCTAATCATAGCTGGCCACTGTTATTACCTGTTAGCCTTGTTGGGTCATAAATTGGTTAGACTAACGCATATCAAAAGGCCACAACGTGATTAAGACTAAAGTGAGATAAACAAGGACGAGTTGAAGAATTGGATTATGGTTGTGATGGTGTAATACCAAAATCCCTATGGATTTCGGTTAGGCTAGTTTGGGCTTATTTGGGCTTGGCCTTTGGGCTTTGTATGGTAACCCTATATATAGTTAATGTTTAGTAATCATTTAGGGTTAGAAGTTGGCCGTTAGTGAGAGCCACCATAATTCTAGAGAGCATTATATTGTTTGGCTAAGTGGTTTATGTATCCAACGATTTATTGATAATAGAATCGTATACATTGAAACCATATTATATCGTGTTCATATTGTTAGAAAATCTTGTTCTTGAATCACCACTATGTTAGGATTCCGTACTAACATCGTGTTTTGGTTGACATCATATTGCATAGATCCGGTTTCGGGACTTACAACTGGTATCAGAGCCTATTGACCTATTCTAGGCTCGGTTGTGATATCAATGATTCAAGATTTTGATCTTCGTGTTTGTAGAGCATTGAAGAATTCTGGAAATTGAAGAATAACTGTTCTTCGTGTTCTTAGGGGTGGTTGAGATAACTTGGGAAAGAATTTGGATTGATTTACGATTTAATTCAAATCCCATAGATATCGGGTTTTATTCTGTTACCAAAATTGGCTGGTCAAACAAGTGTTCTCGGTCAACAACAAGTGTTCTCTGCCAAGAAAGAAAGGTTCTCGGTCAACAACAAGTGTTCTCGGTCAAGATTTGGAGTTCTCGGTCAAACCTTATTCTCGGTCAACCAGAGTTCTCGCTCAAACCATAGTTTTCGGTCAAACAGAGATCTCAGTGAAGGGTTCTGAGTAAAAAATAAAATTGGCAGGAAAATTTTTCTTGAACAATATTTTTCCAGAATACTCCTTATAAGCGAGACTTCATTCTGGAAAATTTTGGCGAAAAAGTTTTTTTTCGGGTGATTTTCGGTGAATTTTTGGCTGGAAATTCGAAAACATTTGTATTGAACGAAATTTTTCCTAGACACTTCTCTTGAGTGGGACATTTTTCTTGAGAATTTTGGCTATCATATTTTTTCGAAAAATTTTGGCGGGAAAATCAGATTAATTCCTTTAATTACTCAATGGATTCTCCTCAACCCATCTCAATGTTTGGAAGTACTTTTAATCAGTCTGCTCCCTCACAAGTAGTATTTCAGAGTTCGTCTACAGAGGTAAGTTTTCAATCATGTTCTCAAGATTGCATTGATAAAATAAATTTATATAAGCTCCATAATGATAACTTGATTAGAGACATGGAAAGAGTATAATCTGAAAACTTTAAACTTAAGAAAAGTGAAAAAGCTTTCCTAGACAAAATAGAAGCACAGAAAAAGGACATCTCTAAGCTTAAGTCCGATTTCAGTCTAAAAAGTTGTCATCACCTAGATGCCAAACAGGAAATCGCTGAACTAACTGCTAAAATGGAAGCCTCCAAGTTAGAAATTCTGAATCTAACTAGTAAATTTGAAAGGGCTGAACTTGATTTCAAAAAACTCGAGGGTTCCAGTAAAGTAGTTAATTCCATGATTGAAAATTAGTTATGGTGGAAAGAGAAAGAGGGTGAGAGTATAGGATATAGTCAGGTACCCCCACCATACAATGACAACTATACTAGTCTTCCTCTTACCAAAGAGCAGGAAGAAAAAGTAAAAGACATGAAGTATGGTAAACAGGTTCAATCTGAAATTGTTGGATCAGGATCCCTAGAGGAAATCAAGCCTGTTTTTAAATGTGTGAACAATTTTGATGCTTCTACTTCATGTGCAGATATAGTAAATGATGTTGCTTCTGATAGTAAAGGGGTTCAGGCTAGTGAAAATGAATCTTATTCTAACATGTCATCAAACTCAGATGACACCACAACACAAAATTGTACTAATAATAATACACAGAGTTGTGGCAACAAAGGGGAGGCACATAAGAAATCAACAAAATAAGGACAGTCTCTTACTCATAGATCCTCCAGATCTCCATGTGTTGATAAATCATTGGGTGCTATTTATATTAAGAGGCAAACATGTTACCACTGTGGTACGCCAGGACATATAGCCAGAAATTGTGTTCATCGTCTATATGTTCCCTATTACAAGCAAGATCAGAAGGCTGCACCAAGGGGCAAGAGGAATGGAAGAACCTTTCCTAAGAAGGAATTCCAACATGAGGCAACTGCTTCCGTTGATATTAGAAGAAGGATGGAGGCGTGTTTCGTCTATGGGAACGACAGGCATTTGGCAAAGGAGTGTCACTACCGTGCTGTTAATAGACAAGCTTCTCAAGTAAAAGGTAACATGTTTCATTCAACCGAATCCAGTGGTTAAACAAAATGCTCATTTTACAAAACCACGAGTATCTATACAACGGGTCACAGATACTCAAGGATTCAAAGTTAATATGACAGGTTTGCACTCAAATGATTTAGAAAATGTTAAAAGAAAAATAAATTTTCAGAAGTCAAAGAGTGTTGAGAGTTCTAAGAATTCGAATTCGAATTGCTTCACTCCAAAGTCTGTTCTTTCAAATTTCACTAAGCCAAGACAGACTTGGAAACTTAAAACTCAGCAAACAGAAACTGTATTAACAAATGATTTTGTTAAAGATGGGAAAGATATGAGTTGGCAAGAGGTCACATATGTTGATGCTCAAGGGAACCCAAGACATTTATGACTTGGGTTCCTATGTCCAACTGATCCCGCTATGCGTGTAGGAACACCCCAAATTCATTGTTTATTAAATGGGTTGTTTCAGGCACATGACAGGGCAAATATCCATTGTTTTTAAATATTTAAACCATAAAATGGATTATTTGTTGCCTGGACGAGATTTTAGGGTGATAGAACATTTTTAATCTGCTCTCTAAGTGTGTAGGAACAAATCAGTGAATACATTGCATATTAAAAGGTTTGTTCCATACATTCAACTCGCAAGGGTGTAGAATCTCAAAACAAGCTTACTCTTAGGGGGAGATTCTCACAAATAGGAAAATGATGTCTTGAAGATAAAAGGTAACCGTATCACTTTGGTATGAAAGATTGATCAATCAAAAAGTTTTTAAAATTTTAAATTTATTAAAAAAATACAAAAAGATGTTCACGTATAGTTTTACAAGTATAGTGTATTTTGTTTCTCAAAAATGAGAAAATGACTTGAACGTACATGAGAAATGATAGTACATCAGTTGGCTGACTATCACACCTCTTCATATATTATTTTTAAATGCTATGTTTCGGCGATTGAGTATTTTTGAGATTAAATTTGTACATAAAAGTTTTCCCTTCGGTCAAAATTTTTGCACAAATTTAGGGGGGAGAAAATTAAAAAATTCACAAAGAGTGTGTGTACATTTTTTTAAAAAAAATTAAATGTGCGTTTTTATTAAAAAATTAAATACAAAATTCACTTTTGCTTAAAATTATGTCGGTTGCTTAAGTTTGAAGGACATATACTTGTATATGTTTGGTCCTGTCATCTACTTGTAGACATACAAGATAGCCATTCACCTAAAGACTGAAAGCATCTGGGGCAATTGTGATGTGTTTTGTTTTAATTCTTTCGCTTAAAATTATGTCGGTTATTCTAAGTTTGAGGGACATGTATTTACATATGTGTTTGGTCTTGTTAACCACTTGTGGACGTACGGGATAGCTATTTACCTGAAAACTAAGAGCTACCGGGGCGACTGAGTTTTAAACTATCTTCTATAATTCTATAGGAAGTGATATGATTATTCAGTTAACAGCTTTTTGAAGCTTCAAAATATTTTCAAATGAAAATTAATCCAACCTTTGGAAAATGATAGATACATTGTTTCTGCGTGCCTAACGGGTGAAGTTATTAAGCTTAAAAGGCTCTAGAACAGTCATTGATTTATATGGTAGCTTTCCATGATACGTAAAAGTTGAAGTGATATAAACTAAATTTGCTAAACTTACTGTGGAGAGTCATTTTGAAGAAATGTGCATGTCTCCATATATATCTCTCCGAATGATATGCAGAAAAGTAATTACCCAGTCATACACGAGCCCATTAGTGTCTTGATCACCAACAATATGATGTTTCTAAGTTATTGCTTAAGTTATAAAAAAAAAGAAGGAAAAAGAAAAAAATAATAACATAATAAAAATTATATAAAAAAATAAAAAAATTGATTATTATTATTTTAAAAGCTTAAAAGGTCAAACTAGAACTACAGAGATGGGGGCATAAAAGTAAGTCCTGTCATGTCTCGAATGAAAGTCCTGTAAGTCCGGATGGCTTTTAAGTCCAACGTTTAACCTTAAAGCTCAAAATATTGTTTAATCATCTATAAAATTTCTTTTGATCAAGCACTAGGGGGTTGGAGTCAAATTGGGGTGATCTGGGGAAAGCCAAATAAGCTTTGAGAAGAGATAGGAGGTAACATAGGTCCATGAGTGATGTCCATCTAAGCTTTATGTCGAACTGAACCTAATTCATATCACTGATGCAATGAAAATCATGCTAAGTTCGTTATACCTGCCATCAACCTGTCTCTTTATGTCATAATAACGCTGAACATTAATCTTTGTTACAACACCTTAAACAATATGATTCCATGTTCGGATCTTTTCATAAAAGAGGGCGATTTTATCAAAACTGAAATTTGATCTCAAATTTTTGCTAAATTACAAGAAGACCGGGTGATTAAATTTGTTTTATTTACTGTTTTTGGTTTTATTTTTGTCTATATTATTTTATTCCATTTTATTTATTTTAATTTTACATCATGATTACTCTTGTCGAAACAAAATGGGTTAAGAAATCGTTTTAAATTTGGATCAGGCTTTTGTTTTCATCCCATGAAATCTGATGTCGATTATGTGTGTTATAGTTGGTTTAGCTGGTATGATCTCATCTCAAGTCTTTTCAAGAAAATCATAAAAATCAGAAAAATAAAAAATTACAAAAATTATGTCTGTCTTATTTTGTTTTATTTAATTGTTTCAAAAATTTTTTGGTTGATCTTTCTATCAAAGTTGATATTTCTTTCAAGACTGATTTCTAGCAACGAAAGCATATGAAGTATCTGAGATTCAAATTGGATGACGCTGTCAAAAAGGGGGAGATGTTAGAGTATTGGATGCAGATGCTGAAGTTGCTGATCATGCTCTAGTAAAGATTCAGAAGGTTTTGAAAGCATCGGTCTAAGGGGGAGATTGTTTGGTTATAAATTGGTTACACTGACGCATATCAAAAGGCCACGACGTGATCAAGACTAAAGTGAGATAAACAAGGATGAGTTGAAGAATTGGATTATGGTTGTGATGGTGTAATACCGAAATCCCTAAAGATTTCGGTTGTCTAGTAACACCAAAATCCCGATGGATTTCGGTTAGACTAGTTTGGGCTTGGCCTTTGGGCTTTGTATGGTAACCCTATATATAGTTAATGTTTAGTAATCATTTAAGGTTAGAAGTTGGCAGTTATTGAGAGCCACCATAATTCTAGAGAGCATTATATTGTTTGGCTAAGTGGTTTATGTATCCGACGATTTATTGATAATAGAATCGTATGCATTGAAACCATATTATATCGTGTTCATATTGTTCTTCTATCTCGTTCTTGAATCACCACTGTGTTAGGATTCCGCACTAACATCGTGTTTGGGTTGATATCATATTGCATAGATCCGGTTTCGGGACTTACAAGATGCTACTTGGGAAGCTGAGGATGAGATGCGCAACTTTTACCCTTAATCTGTTTGAATAATAGTTAGGTTTCGGGGACGAAACCTCTTTTAGGAGGGAAGACTTGTAACATCCTAAATTTATAAAGATTAAATAAAAGAAAGTTATGTCTGTGAAACGTGTGTTAAATATTTAATTAATATTAAATAAAGAAGGAGATATGGACTTGGATTAATTAAGATGGAATAATGGATGGGATGGGCCTTGGGTCCATGGACCTTAAGGAGTATAAATACTCCCTTAAACCACCCTAAATCCTCATTCCGTCTTTCCATAATCTCTATACACTCAAAACATACACACACCTACACTTACTATTTGCGGCCGAGAGAAAGAAAGAGAAGAGAAGCGAGATCGAACGTTGAATATTAATAGATCTTCGATATTCAAGATAGATACAAGGATTTAGGTTCATAATCAAGCTAACCAAGACCAAACGAACACATAAAGGTATGTTATTCATATTAAAGTTTACGTTTTTATGAACGGTTAGCCTTAAAACTTAAACGTGGGGTAGATTGGATAGAAACGAACCATAAAGTAGCAAACTTGATGTTAAAAATGAACTTAACGGACCTGCGGTTTTGAATGGCTCGTTAAAAAAAACCCTAGATCTACGTTTGAACGTTTTAAGCCAAAAAAATCCAAACTTTACGATTTCCCAGGTCAAGTCTTATCTGAAAATGTCCGTGGGAACATTTACGGATTGGCTAATGTCATATTGAGGGTCCACATGTTGAAACGGAAATGGTCAGTGGGTTTAAGATCAAACCCGTAGCTGCTGCTACAAGTTCGCCTGCTGATTAAGTTCGCCACTTCAAGTTCGCCTGCTTATTAAGTTCGCTTGCTATAAGTTCGCCTGCTGTTAAGTTCACCTCATATAAATATGCCTGATATCTAAGTTCGCTTATATATAAGTTCGCTTATATCTAAGTCTGCTTATATCTAAGTTCGCTTATATTGAGACCCGGATACATGGCGACCCGTATATGTATACATGTATACGTGTATACACTTGTTGGTATGCATTGAAAAGACCTAAGAAGATAAAGTACTAGAACGTTAAAATAAATGAAAACCCTATATATGCTAAGTAAAAGTAATATAGTACTAGGCCATTAGATTAGATCAGATGAGTATTGATACGTGTAATTTATATACAGTTAGCCAAGCTCAATTAAAGAAGGGATTAACAATTAACGGAGAAAGAAACAAAGTTTAAGTGAGTTTCTAGCCCCATTTCCTTGTTATGTTTTCCGAGTTTTGTGCATACTCAATGTGAATGTTAATACACTTACCTTAAATGGTAAGTGTATGCCTTTATGATGAATGTGATATATTTATGTTATATGATGAATGAATGTGATGTGTGAAAAACGTATATAATATTAAAAACCACGTTTTACCGAATTCATCTAAAAAAACAAACAATCGGTAAGTGTACCGGTCGCAATGTAGTTAGCAAGTAAGAACATATATCGAACCTAGGACACTATGGGTATACTCTAATTATTAAACCTAAAAGATTACTAACCTAGACTTTCTTTTGATTTTTTAGAATTTTTTTATATTAATTAAACTAATAAAACTTAACTAAAAATAAATTAACTAAAATTAAAAATAAAACTTTATAAAAATTGGGTATTAAACAAATATGAGAAACGACTACCTAGGTAATGGAATCCTACTAGTTAAATTAATAGCTAACGAACTTGACTTGGTTGAAAAAATATCTTAAAAATATGACACTAGAGACCACTAAAAATGCGCTAGATCGTCTCCCGGCCTCACCAACGACACCCTAGAACTCTAATGACATGTGAAGCTCAATTGTTAAAGATTTTGTTCACCTCCCGGTCTCACCTTACCTAATAATACTATGGTACCCCAAAACCCAAATCACCTCCCGGACTCTTCGGATATAATATATATTAAAATAAAGGGGGTATTAATAATTAATTTGAACATGACTTGTGACACAATAATCTAAGAGACCTAGGATAACTCACTCTCATGCAATTATTACCCAAACCCGCAAAAGACAAATATGACACAACACTAAATTGCCTCCCGGCCTCTCTAGTGAAAGAACAATAAAATCTAATAAACTTTTATAAATCATTCCTACGGTTATTTCGACCATAAACCGCAAACAAGTTGAAAACACAAAGTAGACAACCTAATCATGCGTCTAACAATCACCAAAAACTATTAAACACAAGTGGAATAAATATTAAAGTAATAAACTAGATTTAATTACTCAACTATATCATGACCAAACCAATTAAAAACCTTTATCATAATATTAAATCAACCAACGTCAAATAATAGCACGTCAAACCATTAATCTAAACTAGTACTCAACCAAAACCTAGGTAGTATAAATTGTTTACCCACTAAGTATGAAACAAAACTAAAATAGAAATTATGGTTCATCATATATAAATATATGGTTGACCCGGTAGACTGTCTGCTTTCTTATTTTCTTGTTCCACAGTAGCGTAGCCCTCCTTTGTATTGTTATTATTATTTTCTTTTTATTTTTCCTCGCCTACCCTGTTGTCACCTACTATGAGACAACAAAATTAATGTCCAAAACCCACGTAGCCTTTGCCTTCTGACTTTTGCTCACGTTGAATTCCTCCACCCAAAAGCACAAACCAATATTATTCCTTTCTTGTTTCTTGTCTACAGCGCCTTCAAAAACCAAAAAAACCCCAAAATAATATATATAATTATATTTTTTTGTTACGTTACCACCAAAAGAAAACCATCAAACCCTCCAAGTCAATATAATATTCGTCCAACAATCTCTTTTTTATATATATTATTTATGTTGTAGGGTTTTATTCTTTTTTCCCAAGTAATAGCCTCACAGCAACGGGCTCTTACCATTAATCTCGTAGCCCGAATCAATATTTCTTTTTACTTTGAGAGTCCATGTAACTAAACATAAGCCTAACCTTTCTTGATTTTGTGGGCCCCCAACACAATAAAAATTCAATCGTTTCTTTTGTAGCTCAAGTCCATGAATCCGTCACCTACATCAAAGATGAAATAAATAAATAATAATTCAATTAGTATGATCTAAATTCGGATTAGAATAAACTATTAAATCAAAATGAACGTGAATCAATTTATATATTAAAAGTAATAATATTCGTTCATCGGACTCAAAGTTAGTAAAAATGTCTCTTTAGCTTTTGTCTCATGGAACCCTTAAAATCCAATTATGAGCCAAATAGAAATATATTCAATGAAAACCGGGCTCAAAATACTTGAAAATGTAGAAAATATTTATATAATAACATGTATCTTTTAAACCATATCAGAATGCTTATCAGTACGTGAACGACCTTCGGGTATTGCACGTACTGTTAAGGGAGGTATATGTAGTAAGTATGGAACGAGTATATGAGATAAAGTATGCATGGACAATGTATGAATGTTATGTATGTATATATGGATGAATGAAAATGATGTATGGTTGTATGGTAACGAAAAGGGAACCGGGCCCTAATAATACTCGAGGTAAGAGGGAACCGGGCCCTAATAATACTCGATGTAAGAGGGAACTGAACCCTAATAATATTCGAGGTAAGAGGGAACCGGGCCCTAATAATACTCGAGGCAAGAGGGAACCGAACCCTAATAATATTTGAGGTAAGAGGGAACCAGACTCTAATAATATTAGAGAAAAGTAGGGCGTAATGCTCTTTATAACGTAAGCTATGAAAGTAAGTAAGTGTATGGTAAAAGTATGATAGTATGAACGAAAGTATGTAAATATGAATGTGTTGTATGTTGAATGTTGTATGATTAACTAGAACTCACTCAGCGTAGCTGACTTTTAGTATACACGCAGGTGAGTAGGATGAAACAACACGCTCGAGGGGGACACGTGGCAAATGAATAAGAGGCTGACATCTGAAGAAGCAAGAAGTTTTTATAAACTATGTTTTTGAAAGACAATATGTTTATTAAGACAAGTTATGGATTAATATGTAATGTTTTTATGAAAGTTTTAATATTCCGTGAAAGTTTTTATTAACTCTGATATTTAGAACTGTGTTTATGAGTAAATCCAACGTCCAATGTAGGGCACCGGTAACTGGGGCTTACAATACACATATCATGTTTCCAAGATAAAAGCATAAAGAAAAAACATAAATCAAATATATGTTAAATATGATTACCTAGGTAATTATTACATAAAGCAAACTTTTAATCTCACTTTAATAAAATTCAACCTTAGGTAACTTTATATTAAAATAGGTGACATGATACAACTTTTTAAACCATTTCTAAGTATTATAGTGTCTAAGGTTTATTGGTCTAGCTAAGCAACATTACATGTAACATATCATATAATGTAACAAGTTTAATCATTTAACTTTCTTATAAATCACATAAGTATATAACAACTAGTCATGTAACATATTGATTATATAGCACATTATACCTATCGTATAAGGTAAATGTAACATATTATTATTATTATTATTATTATTATTATAACATGTGTAACAAGTTACTTTTGTTTAGGTCACCAACGACACGTCTAACTCAAATGCATGCACACACGACACTATATGCATGAGAGTTCATTAACGTAGTTAACAGAACTAATCCGGTTTACTGACACAGTCAACAGGATTTAACTGGGTTTAGTTAATAGAGTTAACCTAAAAATACCGGGTGTCACATCGGCGATTAGAAATGTTGAATGCATATTTTATTATGGAGTTGGATATTATAATATGTTTTTATACATATATTTATAAATAAAAACCGAAAATTTAAAACGGGTCGGATTTTCGGTTTTGAAAAGTAACGATTGTTACACTGGGTATGGCTGTTACGCCCAGAATATGTCAATAGTCTTAGATTGTGACGTTGTATTATGTCTAATAATCGAAATTGGGTTTGGTTCAGTTTCACCATTTTCGTGTCTGGCCAAGTTGGTTGTTTACGCGTTTCAAAAATCGATTAGATCACACAAACTGAAGTAAACATACTATTAGATACAATGATTCGATTTTTAAAAGAAAATTAGGGTTTCAGTATATGGATTGGTCTATTGGTTTGTTTCCCTTTTTATACGGGTTTGATTGTACAATTCACCCGAATGGTTCGGAAAACTCTTAAAAAGTTTGTTTTTATCAAATTTATCCAAAACTATGATATTTGACCAATTTTGATGTTTTGCTATACCAATCAGCTCGTTACACATAACGTTGCTGGTTTTGTCTAAACATATATAAATTAAATCTTTAAATTATTATAACTTTTAAATATAAATAATTAGATTATGAAAATTTTTATACTAGAAAATTAAAATATGCAGATTTTTATAAAAATAATTTCATAATTTGTAAACTTGTTTATTTAATTATAAAAATTCATTTTATATGTTCTTTTTAACCGATAAATCCTCCGTTTATACCAAAAGATATCCAAAAAATTGATAACTTTTCTGGGTGGTCAAAATACCCTAAAATAAACTCAGTAAAATTCCCAGAATTTAACTTTTTCTCTGATATATCTTTTTACGCATATTTCGACTATTAGAATTCAATTAAACGAGAATCCAGAAACCACATCTAGGTTTCTCCAATGGATCCCAACTTTCATGTGTGATTCTAAAATAACATTTTTGACGTCTCCACAACATGTCATAATTTTTCAAGCAGTGTATCTATTTTTCCAAATATATCTCCAATAAACGGTAATAAAATTGCCAAATATTATCCATTTATCAAAAAAATCACCAAAGTTAGACAAGGAATCAATAATATGGTCCTAATGTCCCTGAAAAGTTTCATATACCAACAACAAGCACTTCACAATAGAAGCACAACAGCCCCTAAACGAGTGTTTCGGGTGATACCTTTGCGATTTTCAATCGGCTAAGCCATCTTTTCAAGTTTCCGGGTTCTTGGTTAGCTATATCTTGTATCTACAGACAAAGTAACACAAAACCAAGCATCTAACATCAATCATCAAACGTTGTAACATAGGGTTTTTGTTAGGGTTTAAAATCGAGTTTTCGTAAAAACATGATATAAACGTCATAATCCGTGTTTGGCCCAAAAAAGTATATGTTTCTGATTTGTAACCATGTTTATGATCAAAATATGTTTTTGGATCATTTTAAAGGTTTTTTACATGGTTAGTTATGATTTTTACTAATCATATCATAAGTTTATATGTTTAAACAAGATTAACAAGCTTTAAAACTTATGAATTTGATCTTACCTCAAGGGTTTTTTTTGAAAAAGTGAATAACTCATCTGGTATAATATTTGGTAAGTGTTAAAATATGAATGGATAATGGAACTTACAAGACTTTTAAGAAAATATCTACGGGGTTTGGTGGCCGTAACTAAAAGGGGGCCCATAGGTCCCTCTTTTGGCCCACTTATGTCACACCCCGACCAAAAGCGGCGGAACATGTCGTGGCTTAACGTATTGATTGGACAGTAGCTCAAAAGACACTAAATAACGTGACAATTATTATTTAGTTTCATTAACGTTAAATCAAGTACACAATTACAATAATTAAATCAAATAAATCTCTCTTTTGTTTAATATGAATAGATATCCTAAGGTCAAACTATTGTCTTCAATCTTGAATAATATCAACTACTTGTACCTGTAACATGTATGAAAATAGAGATTGTCAACACGAATGTTGGTGAGAATACATAAGTTTTAGTTTTATATATGTATAGAGAAATCACTCATCTGGTATAATATTTGGTAAGTGTTAAAATATGAATGGATAATGGAACTTACAAGACTTTTAAGAAAATATCTACGGGGTTTGGTGGCCGTAACTAAAAGGGGGGCCCATAGGTCCCTCTTTTGGCCCACTTATGTCACACCCCAACCAAAAGCGGCGGAACATGTCGTGGCTTAACGTATTGATTGGACAGTAGCTCAAAAGACACTAAATAACGTGACAATTATTATTTAGTTTCATTAACGTTAAATCAAGTACACAATTACAATAATTAAATCAAATAAATCTCTCTTTTGTTTAATATGAATAGATATCCTAAGGTCAAACTATTGTCTTCAATCTTGAATAATATCAACTACTTGTACCTGTAACATGTATGAAAATAGAGATTGTCAACACGAATGTTGGTGAGAATACATAAGTTTTAGTTTTATATATGTATAGAGAAATCACAATTCATATGTAAATGGTTAGTATTACAATTCTTATGAAAATGTAAACAACTAAATAGATGTGGACCCGTTCTTATTGATACGAAATCAAAGTACTTGGTTAAATGTTGATCATACTAGATGAGGATATATGATGATGAGATACCAACCACCAAACATAAAATAAACAATTAAGCACATAGAGCATTATCAAAGAGCATGCAATAATCACACCTAAACATATATTGAATTGTGTCTTGAATAGATGTGGTAATAAAACATAAGTACACTTGAATAAGGTATACATGCAACCCCTAAAATTAAAAGATGAAGAAAAATGGATATGTAAACTCACATGAAGTAAAGAGGGCGATAACAAGTAGACGGTTTAATCGAGTTAGTTGATCGCGCGAGAATTCCCGACCAGTTGTCCTAATTTTAAAGGCATGAAATAATATCTAATCGAATTAAATGTTTTAGACGTGATAAAATAGATTTATAACAGATTTAAGATCGATAAAAAATATAATATAAATTATCACAAATTTTATGAAGTTGAATTAAAAACAAAAACAATTAAATATTAATACAATTTACTTTCAATTCTTTAAACGATGAAACACTCCCTTTAATATTACATATTAAAAAAAAGAAAAAGAAAGAAAAAAATAATCTTGTTTAGGACGAGTAAAACTATTTTTAGAGCAATTATATATTTAATTATTATATTAGGTTAAATATAGGAAATAAATAGATTTATTAATAGACGAAAAATTATATGAGTGTGTATTATATATATAACAAAAGAAAGCATTTTGAGAGTGTGACAGTATTCTTTCCGTTAAATCATAAAAAAATGCAAGTTTATTTTTAATATGTTCATAAAATAATTATATCTAATTACAATAAGAGAAGTAAACAAAATTTAACAAAAATAGGCTAGGAGAGACTTGAACCCGGGTCACTCCGGCCCAGAGTCTTAACGAAAAATGCGCAGCCAACTGGGCTGGCGTCTAACACGTTTATAGAATGGAACTGAAAATATTTATACACTCTTTCAACTCAAACAAAATTAATAATATAAACCCTAATTGATTAATTCCAAAATCCGATCAAGTTCCCCTCTGTCCATACAAACGGATAATGGGCTTTAGTTCTTGTGATTACAACGAACTAAATGCACAAACAAATTACCTGAAAATATGTTTGATTGAATGAGAACAAGTGAGCTAGGGTTCGGCAAGAAGATGAGATCAAAACGGTTTCTGGACTACTTTTAGGCAGAAATTGTTATAGGGTTTTGCTTAGAGTCGATGTGAGGAGTGTGTAGATCCAACTAATTACATTATAATAACGTATTTATAAGAGGATTAGATCAAGTTTAGCCGCGGTTCGCATTAATGAGAAATTGATTCGATTTGATTTGTGATTTCTGTCAATTAACAAGTATTCCATCTAGAATGAAGCCGTAACGATGTATGAACTGTCAATTGATCAAAATCCCAGAAAATCAGGCTCGATGGTGGGGCTGGTTTGCATCTGTTGTGGGAAAAGAAAAAAAAGAAGAAAGAAAAAGAAAAATAAATAAATAAATAAAAAGGGGAAATGAGGAAGGGTTATGGGATTGAAGAGAGAATGGGAGAGAGATGGAAACAAATTTACATTTAGAGTCCCTGAGCTTTGGCTTGCTAATCAAGATAGGGTAATATATAGTTAAGGGGTTAAAAATGCACATGCCGAAAAGTTTTCATAACTCATTTAACTAACGAACGAATTTTGAGTGGCGTGTAAAGAAATAACCATAAATTAAATAAACAATAAATTTCTTGGGTTGGTCTAACAAACAATGGTTTGAATGAAATAAAACATGAAAAAAATTGTCATTAATATATATTAAACGGGTCGGGTTTTCGGGTTTGAAAAATCAAGGATGTTACAGTATTCACAACTTTTTGGAAATTTCGTCCCAAAATTAAAGGAAATAAAAACCATAATAGAAACAAAGAAAGTAGGTGCCAAGAGAAAACTTTTTTTTAGAATAACACAGATTTTCAATTGACTTGAATAATGCTGCAAAAGGATAATATGATAAGGACACATATATAGGATGTGTCAGCGGCGTATCCGCCATGCCCTTGTCACATCGATATTTGTATCATTACCCAAAATCACCCTAGGTTCTGAGTTATGACACACAACAATATTCACTATGAGTTCGATGCGAGGAGTTTGATAATTATGCGTGCACTCATAATTATTTAGATCGTCGCATGATGCACATGGTTAGTCCCGTTGTGAGGGTTCGAAAACAAGGTATTATCATTATATATATATATATATATATTTAAATGAAATTATTTGATAAAATAAAAAAATGTAACTAAATAAATGTGTGAAATTTGATGACCTAAATGACTAGAAATTAAACTTTGAAAAAAAATATACGAAATATTTGAAGTTAACCATCGAAAGTAATAGCTACAAAACGAAATTAATAGGTGGAAAAAAAATTTTAGAAGTTAAATAATTAGTTTATACATTCGGTGTATTGAAATTCTTTAGGTGACAACGAAATTCATGAATAACTATTCACATAAATAGGTCAACCAATCGCATGGTTAAAGAATATAATAATACATGAGGCTTGGAACTACGATTATAAAATCAGATAAGATGAGGAAAGAGTGCTATGAGTGTGAGGTGAGTTTTGGAGGATTTGGGTAGTCATGTATTAAAATACTGAAATAAAATTTTGTACATGCAGCTCCTATTAGATGACTATGTACAACACATGTTCATAGTCCCAATTTCCAAAACAAAACATTTATAGGAAATCGGTCATAGGTAGTTCATGATACAAATACGATACTATTAGATAACTATGTACATAGTCCCGGTAAATAACCGGTCATAGACCACTTAAGTTATGATAATAAATTGTGTAAGAATAAATAGTGCACTAAAGACATAATAGGAATGATTGAGAGATTGAATACCATTATAAATAATCATAATTTTCATTCATAACAAAACTGGAGATTTAATGAAGTCAATACATTATATTTAAAAGAAAAGAACTAAATAAAATAAACGTCTTCTGCGTAACACGTCTTCATAAAGGGGTTAGGCTTAGACTTGGGAACCGTTGATGTAACACACATGTCCTTGAGCACCTTGAGTGACTTGGTTAACTTGAAGTTGGTTGATTAGTTGGTTGACTTAAATTTGTTGAATGGGTTGGGCTGGAATTGCTCGGATAGGTTGAGCTTAGATTGGTTAAAGTTGATTTACCTGGCTTGGTAAGCTTGATATTAAGTGGTTTGAGTTAGGTAGGATTGAATTTGGTTCACATGTGAGAGTCTTGGGTATGCATTGGGATAATGGCTAGGGTCTCCACAATTGTAACAAGCTCTAATAGTTGAGGGTGCTTGAGTAAACGGTTGAGCATAAGGTAAAGTTTGGGGTTGGGTAAGAGGTGAGGTAAATGGTTGCATCATGAGTTGGTTGTGTTCATGGCATGTGGTAAAGAGGTGACCAAATCGATCGCAATTGGGTGCATTGACGACACTTAAGGTTAGGCGAATGGTGAAATTTACATGTATCACATAATGGGTGGGGTCCTGTGTAGGGCTTCTTGGTGGGTTGGGTTTGCGATTAGGCCAAGACATAGTTTTGGGAATTTGACTTTCTTTTATTGAGGTAATGGGGAGAGTTGTTGTTGTTGTGCTTGAAGGATTCGGGCTTAGAAGACTCGGGTTTGGAAGATTCGGGCTTAGGTTCTTTGATGGGCTCGGATGTAGGCTTATCATTGGGTTTCTTGGAATTTTTCTGCGTCAAGGTCCCGGCCTTAACGTGGTTTTTGGTTAGGGTACCGGCTAAGGTGATGGCATCATGGAGGGTTGGAGGTTCACGACTTATGACAGAATCTCGGATTTGCATAGGCAAACCCGAGATGTACTTGTCGATTGAACGTTCAAGGGGAGTGACCATGTGGGGGATTAGAAGGCTTAGTTCATGGAAACAATCGTTGTAGATGGTGTCATTACCACTTTCTTGTTTCAAATTCCAAAACTCCTTTTCCAACTTCCGTAGCTCATGTTTTGGGGCAAAACTTCTTGAGCAAGAGTTTCTTGAGCTCATCCCATGGCAAGGCCATGGAAACCTCAGCTCCAGGCGTGCTCTTCTCACCGTTCCACCATTTGAGGGCATTCTTCTTGAGTACGATAGAGGCGTAAGTGGTTTTCTTGTCCTCAGGGCATTCACAGTGGAGGAACACGCTCTCCACCTCTTAGAACAATTGGAGGAGAATAGTAGCACCGTCGATACCGAAGTATTCGGGCAGGTTGGCACTCTTGAATTGTGTGATGGAGCAAGCAATTGGGTTAGGAGTTGTGGATGATGTAGGAGCATTCACAGTTTGGAGTTAAGAGTTGATTGTTGGGAGGGCTTCCACGATTCCCTTAGCGATGCAGGATGACATGCTACGGCCCGAGTTGCCGATGCGACGGTTACGGTTGATAAGGCGGGAAGAAGACATGCTACAATGACGACACGTGAAAATTTTATTATGTTTTGGAAGAAAAAATTGTATACCTATGTGAATTTTCGAGTTTTTTGAAAATTCATGAGAATACAAAATAAAATTTTTAATAACCTTAACTTAGAGTATTGATGAAATTGATAATTTGAGAAAATATTCATTCTTAACAAAATTGAAAATTGTAAACAAAAATCTCATCGTTTATTTAAGAGTGTGATCGTCACATAATCACATTTGATACAATGAGGGTAGCAGATTCGGGTACGTTTGGTGTGACATGCTTTGGCTTAATAAGTTCCACACCCTCACCGAACACTCTCGGAAGGCAACCGGGTCTAGCGGTTGATTGAGATTTATACGCATTGCACTTCCTTAGGCTCGCAAGCCTTGGTGTCAAGGGTTCGGTGGATAATTGTGTCCCTATTATAGTTTACTACATATCCGTCACCCGAATCATCCTTAAGGAGGGGAGTAAAAAGGTGGGATTTCTTAAGGAAATTTCCCGATTAAAAATCGTCCTAGAGTTTTAAAAATAATTTTGATAGTTAGGCATAGCCTAGGAATAAGTGTGCACTTTTTTGTACAAGAATAATATTAAATCATTAAATAATATTTAAGCTACTGCAATCAATAAAATAATTCAGGATGCAAACACGTAAAGGCATATCACGTATAAGGACCCAAAGCATGATACTAGGTCGTTAAATATAACCATCTATCTTATAGCCTTCGGTTCTGATACCAATCTGTCACACCCCGACCAAAGGCGGCGGAACATGTCGGGGCGTAACGTAATGATTGGACAGTATCTCAAAAGACACCTATTAACGTGACAATTATTATTTAATTTCATTAACATTAAATCAAGTACGCAATTACAATAATTAAATCAAATAAATCGCCCTTTTGTGTAATATGAATAGATATCCTAAGGTCAAACTATTGTCTTCAATCTTGAATAATATCAACTACTTGTACCTGTAACATGTATGAAAATAGAGTTTATCAACATGAATGTTAGTGAGAATACATAAGTTTTAGTTTTATATATGTATAGAGAAATCACTATTCATATGTAAATGATAAGTATTACAATTCTTATGAAAATATAAACAACTAAATAGATGTGGACCCGTTCTTATTGATACGAAATCAAAGTACTAGGGTAAATGTATGATCATACTAGATGGGGATATGTGAGGATGAGATACCAACCACCAAACATAAAATAAACAATTAAGCACCTAGAGCATTATCATAGAGCATGCAATAATCACACCTAAATATTTATTGAATTGTGTCTTGAATAGATGTGGTAATAAAACATAAGTAAACTTGAATAAGGTATACATGCTACCACCAATATATAAAAGATGGAGAAAAAGGGGTATGTAAACTCACATGAAGTAAAGAGGGTGATAACAAGTAGATGGTTTAATCGAGTTAGTTGATCGCGCGAGAATTCCCGACCAGTTGTCCTAATTTTAAAGGCATGAAAGAAATAAGTATCTAATCGAATTAAACGTTTTAGACGTGATAAAATAGATTTATAACAGATTTGGGATCGATAAAAAAATATAATATAAATTATCACAAATTTTATGAAGTTGAATTAAAAACAAAAACAATTAAATATAAATACAATTTACTTTCAATTCTTTAAATGGTGAAACACTCCCTTTAATATTACATATTAAAAAGAAGAAAAAGAAAGAAAAAAAATAATCTTGTTTAGGACGAGTAAAACTATTATTAGAGCAATTATGTATTTAATTATTATATTAGGTTAAATATAAAAAATAAATAGATTTATTAATATACGGAAAATTATATGAGTGCGTATTTTATATATAACGAAAGAACGCATTTTGAGAGTGTGACGGTTATCTGTCCGTTAAATGGTAAAAAAATGTAAGTTTCTTTTTAATACGTTCATAAAATAATTATATCTAATAACAAAAAGAGAAGTAAACAAAATTTAACAAAAACAGGCTAGGAGAGACTCGAACCCAGGTTTCTCCGGTCCAGAGTCTTAACGAAAATTGTGCCAGCCAACTTGGCTGGCGTCTAACACGTTTATAGAATGGAACTGAAAATATTTATACACTCTTTCCACTCAACCCAAAATCATAATATAAACCCTAATTGATTAATCCCAAAATCCGATCAAGTTCACCTCTGTCAATACAAATGGACAAAGGGCTTTGGTTCTTGTGATTGCAAAGAACTAAATGCACAAAAAAATTACCCGAAAATATGTTGAATTGAATGAAAATGAGTGAGCTAGGGTTCGGCAAGAAGAGGAGATCAAAACTGCTTCTGGACTACTTTTGGGCAGAAATTGTTATAGGGTTTTTCTTAGAGTCGATGTGAGGAGTGTGTAGGTCCATCTAATTACATTATAATAACGTATTTATAAGAGGATTAGATCAAGTTTAGCCACGGTTCGCATTAATGAGAAATTGATTCGATTTGATTTGTGATTTCTATCAATTAACAAGTATTCCATCTAGAATGAAGTCGTAACGATGTATGAACTGTCAATTGATCAAAATCCTGGAAAATCAGGCTCGATGTGGGGCTGGTTTGCATATGTTGTGGGAAAATAAAAAAAAAAGAAGAAAGAAAAAGAAAAATAAATAAATAAATAAAAAGGGGAAAGGAGGAAGGGTTTACGGGATTGAAGAGAGAGTGGGAGAGAAACGAAAACAAATTTACATTTAGAGTCCCTGAGGTTTGGTTTGTTAATCAAGATAGGGTAAAATATAGTTAAGAGGTTAAAATTGCACATGCCGAAAAGTTTTCATAACTCATTTAATTAACTAACGAATTTTGAGTGGCGTGTAAAGAAATAACCATCAAAGATTAAATAAACAATCAATTTATTGGTTTGGTTTAACTAACAATTGTTTGAATGAAATAAAACATGAAAAAAATATTATCATAAATATATTTTAAACGGGTCGGGTTTTCGGGTTTGAAAAATAACTAATGTTACAACTTGCCTCATTTGAGTGCCATACGTGAAATCTCGGTTCCAAATTTAGTTTGGTTTCGGTTTTTGGCCAGAAAACTAGTTCGGATGCGATAAACAACACGAAATGAGCGTTTTTCGGCTTAATTTTGTAAATAAAAAAATGTACTAACTCGTTGTAAAAATCCGAAATATTTTTACGGGTTGCTCAAAACATCCCAAATAAATGTTTTATAAGACTTTTTCGGCTTAACGGATGATACAATTTTTGATTTGGTACTTGCGTTTGGATATAAGATCATAGCGTATTGTTAAATGTAGCACTTTATGTATCAAAATGTCTTACATGCTCAAAGGTTAAAGCCGAGCATCAAAAACCTTTTGGCTTACTCGAACAACCTTCTATTACCGTTTGGAAATGGGAAGACATTGCTATGGACTTTATCACCAAATACCCCCCCACTCAAAAGCAAAATGATAGCATTTGGGTCATCATTGATCAATTAACCAAATCGGCTCACTTCATCCTGATCTGCAAGAAGTACTCTGTCGAACAACTCGCTCAAATCTATGTTCGTGAAATTGTATGCCTCCATGGTATTCCGTTGACCATTATTTCCGATCGTGATGCTCGTTTCACCTCCCGTTTTTGGAAATCGCTTCAAGAAGCTTTGGGCACTCGCCTTGATCTTAGCACCGCTTATCATCCTCAAACCGATGGTTGCTCCAAGCGTACAGTCCAAACCCTTGAAGATATGCTTCTATCTTGTGTTCTTGATTTTGGTGGAAATTGGGATTCTCATCTCCCGCTTACTGAATTCTCATACAACAATAGCTATCATTATAGCATTGATATGGCTCCTTTCCAATCTCTTTATGGTCGTAAGTGTCGTTCTCCGATTTGTTGGAACGAGATTGGTGAAGCCCAAATCACCGGTCCCGAGATGGTCCAAGACACTACCGATCGTATCGATAGAATCCGCAAAAATCTCCTCGCTGCTAGAAGTAGCCAAAAGAGCTATGCCGACAAACGACGAAAACCCCTCGAGTTCAATGTTGGCGACTTTGTCCTTCTCAAAGTATCCCCTTGGAAGGGGTAGTCCGTTTTGGAAAGAAAGGAAAGCTAGCTCCGCGTTTCGTAGGCCCATTTAAAATCCTCGAAAGGATTGCAAAAGTGGCTTATAAACTCGAATTACCGCAAGAACTTACCGGTGTTCATCCAACCTTTCATGTCTAAACCTGAAAAAGTGATTAGCCGAAGGTAATCTCCATATACCTCTCGACGAAGTACATATCGATGAAACCTTGCAAATGATAGGAAAACCCGTTGAAATCATGGACCGCAATGAGAAACGAACCAAACGTAGCCACATCCATTTAGTTAAAGTCCGTTGGAAATCACGGCGTGGCGCGGAATTTACATGGGAACGAGAATACACTATGAAAGAGAAGTATCCACACTTGTTTTCTTCAACATCATCTTAATTCCGGAACGAAATTTCCAAAAAGTAGGGGATACTGTGACATTCCCCATTTTCGGGTCAATTTGTATTTGTTTTTATTATGAAAACCGACCCGTTTTGTATCCCCAACCTTTTAATAATATAAAAATGATGAATTTTATATTACATATTTGTTTTAAGGTTGTCAGATCTCAAAAATATCTTTTACAACCCTTAAAATGCCCCTAAAACGCTCAAAACGAACTTCAGGGACTAAAACTGCCAAAGTTGAAAAATCAGATTTTTCCCTCCGCGACCTTAGCGTTGTGCTAAGGTCAAGGGCAAATACCTTAGCGCCGCGCTAAGGGGCTCTGCAGCAGCAATACCGTTTTTTGTTTGTTTGACTCTTTTTTCTCTACCCATTTGCATGCAAACACTTAAACTAAACCCCATGCATGACCCATTCAACTTATTTTATAAATACAAGTCTATTCCATTCATTTTTCCCTACTCATTCATCAAATCTCTCTCTCTCAGTCTAAGATTTCTAAGGTTATTATTCAAGTTCTTGGCAGTTTTACTATCCAAAGTCAAACTGAGTTTAATCTTACATTCTAACTAACTTCTTAGTAATTAAAGCTTGTTGTTGCAAAATATAAATAATATATACCCATTGTTTCCTTCGGCTTTCACTTCTCCAATCACGGTCGGTTGAGTTGATACGCTACAAGGCAAGGCTACATGGAGGACTCATTATAGTCCTTGATTATATTATATTTTCTTTAATGCTTACTAGTCTTGTTTAAATTATAAGTAGTTTAGTTTCTAATTCATGTTAAATGAGTTCCATGGTATTGGGTATGTGGTCACTAGCCTCGGTTTTCTCCCGAGTTGAGAACTGAATCGAAACCGAACTCTTATTTACAAGTTTGGTTTAAATAGTTAAATAAACATGTTATATGTAAGATTTGAATATTATAACTTCAAAAATCGTTTTCATAGTTCTATGGTATTTGGGTATGTGGTAACCAACATCGGTCTTATTCCGAGTCAAGGACCGAACCAAAACCGAACTAAACCGAGTTCACTCGCTTAAGACATACAAGTGTGTTTTGGGCCACCGAAACACATCTTTTTCTTCAAGGATATATTTTAAACTAATTTTAAATTATTTTCTCAACATACTTGTGTAACATCCCAAAATTTCTAAAATAATACTAATTATATTACTTAATAATGGTGGAAAAGTTTACTCGGGTTAGTGGAGAAATAATAAAATAAAGTAGGAGTTATTATGAGTCGGGCTTGTGTTAGGTTAAGTAATATGGGTAATGGACTTGGATTAGAAAGGAAGGAAGATGGACCATGGGCTCAAGCCCATGACCCATAATATATAAACCATAATCACCCATTAATCCTTTCATTTTCACATATTCCATACACCACCCAAAACACACACTTAGCTCTCTCTCATCCTACTTTCTCTCTCTAGCCGAAACCAAGAAGAAGAATCGATTCCCTACCCGAGGTGATGATAGTGTGATATTGTATGGACCCAAACTCGCTAGATCTAGTCACGGAATGACGAGCCGGCACCCTTAAACCGATAAAGTAACGAGATCTGGGTGGAATTGGATGTAAACCGATCATAAGATGAGTTTAGGGGTCACCATAGCTCATATCTGGATCGAACGAGACGAAAAACGGTGAAGAACGGTGGAAAATAACTGAGATCTCGTTTTTCCGGCGAGATCCCAGTTTTCCGGCGATGACGGCGCCGGAAAAGCGTGTACGAGGTTGAAAAGAATGTCAGAACCCTAACCCTAGTTCGTTAGCGGAGGCATAACGAATTAGCAAGCAATTCGTTATGCACATTCGTTAAGAAGAGATAACAAACTAGAAGCAATTCGTTAAGTGATTCGTTACTCACCCAGTTCGTTATGTTAAGACAACGAATCAAGTGATTCGTTACTTACCCAATTCGCTAAGCCGATATAGCGAACCAGATGACGAACCAGACCATGATAAGATAACGAATCAGTTAGTTCGTTACTCACCATTCGCTATGTTAAGATAACGAACCAGACTAACGAATCAGCTAACGAATCAGATCACGAAAGATAACGAATTAGATAGCGAATCAGGCTTAATTCGTTAAAGCAAATGAGTTAGATAATAAAATAATAATTTAAAATCCTAATGGAAAATGTGTTAAGACAGTTAATGGAAATAAAATTTTTCCAAGCTGACCTGGCAGCTCGACCCCAGCCAGGGGCTCTGCCCCTTGGACCCTGCTAGGGGCCGCCGCCCCTAGACCTGTAACATCCTAAAATTTATAATGTTGAATAAAGAAAGTTATGTTAGTGGTTTCGCGTTTTTAATTATTAATATCGGGTAGGAGCGGATCAGGGACTTGGATTAATTGAGATGGGTTAAATGAGAATGGGATTTAAGGGATATAAATATCCCCTAAACCCAAAAATATCTTCATTTACATCTATTCCTTCACACTTCCAAAACACACACACCCCATACACAAGCCGACCGGCGGCCGAGATCCGAGGAGAGAGAGAGAGGCCGAGAGCCGTAGAGAGAGAGACCAAGATCCGAGAGAGAAGAGAGAGCGGTTGGTTGTGATTAAGCAAGGAAACAAGATCCAACAAGCTCAAAAAGGTAAGATTCTTGAACTTTGAAGTTTAAAGATCCAAGCTTTTTAGTGTTAAGTGACCGGAAATGGTCGGGAAGCGTAGTGGGTGATATTGAACCATAGCGGGGGTGTTAAAATCGCTCGAAATGTTGGACAGAAACCAAACAGCAGGCTGTCTGGGCAACTTCGCCTTCATCTGGGCAACTTCGCCTTCAAGCGATGAACTTCGCCTGCAAGCTAAGTTCGCCTGATGAACTTCGCCTGCAAGCTAAGTTCGCCTGATGACAAGTTCGCCTGAGGTTTAAGTTCGCCTGATGACAAGTTCGCCTGAGGTTTAACTTCGCCTAAAGCTAAGTTCGCCTGAGGTTTAACTTCGCCTAAAGCTAAGTTCGCCTGAGGTTTAACTTCGCCTGATGACAAGTTCGCCTGAGGTTTAACTTCGCCTAAAGCCAAGTTCGTTTAGAAAATAAATTAAAAATCTAATGAAAAATGTGTTAAGACAGTTAATGGAAATAAAATTTTTCCAAGCTGACCTGGCAGCTCGACCCCAGCCAGGGGCTCTGCCCCTTGGACCCTGCTAGGGGCTGCCGCCCCTAGACCCCGCTGCCAGGGGCGCTGCCCCCGGACCCCCGTTCGTTGTGGGTAGTAATTAAGACTAGAAAGATGTTATAAGTAGTGATAGTTAAATTGATATGTATACTTGTTATACAGTCAGCCGTGCACAACTGAAGAAAGGGATTACGCTCAACGGAGAACGTAACCGTATTCAGGTGAGTTTCTAGCCCCATTTATGTGTTACGTTTTCGGGGCTGTGTGCATACTCAATATGTTTGTTAATACACTTATCCTAAGAGATAAGTGTATGCCTTATGTGGATAATGTGATATGTATGAATGATTGCTTGATAGTACGTGAACGATCTTCGGATATTGCACGTACTGTCAGGTTGTAACGCTATGTATAAGGTAAGTATGTTATGTATGTTTATGTGTATGAACATGATAGAGATAATAGAAGAAAGAAATGATAATGTATGGTTACGAAAAGGGTACCGAGCCCTAATAATACTCGAGGTATGATGTATGGTTGTATGGTTACAAAAAGGGTACCGAGCCCTACTAATACTCGAGGTATGATGTATGGTTGTATGGTAACGAAGAGGGAATCGAACCCTTCTAATATTCGAAAACTAGGGACCAGACCCTTATAATATCTGTGATGATAGGGACCAGACCCTTATAATATCTGTGATGTTAGGGAATCGAACCCTTCTAATATTCGAAAACTAGGGACCAGACCCTTATAATATCTGTGAGGTTATAGGGCGAAAGGCTCTTTAAAAAGTATGATTATGTATGTAAGGAAAGCATGAAGGTAAAAATGAACGTATGATTATGAATGTAAAGAAAGTATGAAAGTAAAAATGTAAGTAAAAACACTTAGGTGTATATGAAAGAAAGTTAAGAGATTAAGTATGAAGCGTAAGAATGTATTGTATGATTATGTGATTAACTAGAACTCACTTAGCGTAGCTGACTTTTAGTATGCACGCAGGTGAGTAGGATGAGGCAGCTCGCTTGAGGAGACACATGGCACTGAACAAGAATCTGGCATCTGAAGACTTATGATGTTTTAATTAAATGCTTTAATGTTGAAAGTCAAAGGATGTTTTGAGACAAGTTATGAATTATGTAAAGTTTTATGAAAGTTTTATATTCCGCGTAAATGTTTTAATTAACTCTGATATTTAGAACTGTGTTCATGAGTAAATCCAACACGAAAGTAGGGTTACCGGTAACGGGGCCTTACAAGACCCCGCTGCCAAAGGCGCTGCCCCCGGACCCCCGTTCGTTGAGGGTTATAATTAGACTAAAAATATGTGATGGGTAGTGATAGTTAATTGATACGTGTAATTTTTATACAGTTAGTCGTGCATAGCTAAAAGAAAGGAATAACCGTAAACGGTGAACATAACAGTTTTCAGGTGAGTTTCTTGCCCCACTTGCTTGTTATGTTTTCGGGGCTATGTGCATACTCGATGTGAAGTGTGAATATACATACCTTAAATGGTAAATGTATGCTATAATGTTTGATATATATATATATATATAGATGTTATGAATGGATGTCTGTCGATGCGTGAACGATCTTCGGATATTGAATGTGTAGACAGGGAAGGTAATGTTTGTCGGTACGTAAACGATCTTCGGATATTGCGCGTACCGCCAACGGGAATGATCTCCAAGTGGTTATTAGTGTGTGTAAATGTTATGATGTAACTTGTTATTATGTAAATGATGTAATGTTAGAGAGTGTGTTGTAGACAATTAGAGGTAGGGTGTGATAGAAGTGGCAAGGGTCTAGTAAGGGTGTTAGTGGCATGACGATAGTACGTGGTAGGGTAAGACTATACGTGACTTCGTTATTAAAGTGGCATAACGTGAGTGCGTGGTAGGGTAAGCCTATACGTGCCTTCATTATTAAATGGCATAACGTGAGTGCGTGGGAGGGCAAGCCTCTATGTGCTTCCGTAAACAAGTGGCTAAGACGTAAGGGGCAGATAAGTGGTTAAACGGTAAGGTAAACAGGTTCGTATAGGATAAACCGTAAATCTTGTATTGAACGTTTTTACCATAAAGGTCCAAACTTTAAGTCATTCTGGGCTAAGTTTTACCCGAACAAGGCCATGGGAATGATCGCGGGACTTGTTAACGTCATATCCAAGAATTTCTCGATGAAACGAGGGTGATTCTGGTGATTACGAATGAACAGAGGCGAATGCTGAATAACTTCGCCTGCAAGCCAACTTCGCCTTCAAGCAAGTTCGCTTGCAAGCAAGTTCGCCAGCCAAGTTCGCCCCTGACAACTTCGCCTGGCATATGTTCGTTTAAGGTTAACTTCGCCAAACCTAACTTCGCTTGATGTTAAGTTCGCTACCAGCAAGTTCGCCTACCTTATCAACTTCACTGAACCATATGTTCGCTGGACTCTAAGTTCGCCGAGTCTTAAGTTCGCCGAACCTTTAGTTCGCTTAAGTTAAGTTCGCTTAACATGCATTTTAAGGTACCGAATCGGGCTAACGAATGAGTAGGTGAATAAAATAGTAACTTAAAATCCTAATAGGAAATGCGTTAAGACAGTTAATGAAAATAAAATTTTTCCAAGCTGACCTGGCAGCTCGACCCCAGCCAGGGGCTCTGCCCCTTGGACCCTGCTAAGGGCTGCCGCCCCTAGACCCCGCTGCCAGGGGCGCTGCCCCCGGACCCCCGTTCGTTGTGGGTAGTAGCTCAGACTAGAAAGATGATATGAGTAGTGATAGTTAATTGATACGTGTACTTATTATACAGTCAGCCGTGCACAACTGAATAAAGGGATTACGATTAACGGTGAACGTAACCGCATTCAGGTGAGTTTCTAGGCCCGTTTATGTGTTATGTTTTCGGGGCTGTGTGCATACTCAATATGTTTGTTAATACGCTTATCCTAAGAGATAAGTGTATGCCTTATGTGAATAATGTGATATGTATGAATGATGGCTTAATGGTACGTGAACGACCTTCGGATATTGCACGTACTGTCAGGTTGTAACGCTATGTATAAGGTAAGTATGATATGTATGCTTATGTGTATGAACGTGATAAAGTTAATAAAAGAAGGAAAGGATGGTTGTATGGTTACAAAAAGGGTACCGAGCCCTAATAATACTCGAGGTATGATGTATGGTTGTATGGTAACGAAGAGGGAATCGAACCCTACTAATATTCGAGAACTAGGGAACCGAACCCTACTAATATTCGAGGAAAGAGGGTACCGAGCCCTAATAATACTCGAGGAAGGAGGGTACCGAGCCCTAATAATACTCGAGGAAGGAGGGTACCAGCCCTAATAATACTCGAGGAAGGAGGGTACCGAGCCCTAATAATACTCGAGAAAGGAGGGTACCGAGCCCTAATAATACTCGAGGAATGTAGGGCGTAATGCTCTTTATATGAAAGCAAGTTAGTACAAAAGAAAGTATGAAAGTATGAAAGTATGAATGAAAGAATATAAGTTTGTGTGTATTGTATAATGTATGATTAACTAGAACTCACTCAGCGTAGCTGACTTTTAGTATGCACGCAGGTGAGTAGGATGAGGCAGCTCGCTTGAGGAGACAAGTGGCGTTGAATAAGAGACTGGCATCGGAAGGCTCAGGGCGTGTTATGTTTTAATTACTTAGTTTTCGAAAGACAAGTTGGTTGTTTAAGACAAGTTTTGAATTGTTATGAAATGTTTTATTAAAGTTTTTATATTCCGCGAATGTTTTTAATTAACTCTGATATTAGAACTGCGTTTATGAGTAAATCCAACACAAAAGTAGGGCTACCGGTAACGGGGCCTTACAACACTATAATCCTGTTGTGTTTCTCTGCATCAACAAGACTAACCAAACTTGTTTTGATGAGTTAGTAAAATATAAACACATATCTTTCATACCTAAAATACATGTTTTAACCCATTCTGATGTCTCATAGCAGGATACATGCCGATAAATATAAATAAAATAATAATAATAATATATAGCTAAGAGTACGACATAATGCACAAATGCATTTAATTATGGTATTTCCGAACCAATAATATATCATATTTAAATAGTCATTGTTAGACATCCTTTAACGTGCTAAAAGGATTAAATTTGTCCATGGTAAAATGTTTCAACATTTTCTAGATGTACTTTGATGGATTTATAAACATATAATTACACATATACTCGAACTATAAGTCAAGCAATAATCAGACCATGTCAAGGTTCAAAAAGAATTTTCTCTTTAAACGCTCATAAGTTTCTCTCGGTGATATGTACATTATCACTGTAAACTGTGATTATAGTGAACTTTTAAAAGTGAAATTTTGATAAAAGTATGACTAATTATATCCAACTTATCTCCCTCTTTATCAAAATATCTCTTGATTTGTGCCAAGTTCAATCCGAATAATTTAGTCCATACGTAATAAGCATAAATCCATGCATTCACCAATCCATCATGGACTTCTTGTCAACTTGACAAATTATACATACACATTCACTTTTCTAGGATTTTTGCTGCATAAACTTGCTCATTAACACATAATTTTGTGTCAAATATCAAAAATCCATTTTGTACAATTTCTTTGTTTATTGAGATATTGTACTCATCATGTACATTCTCTTTTATGTGTATGTTTATTGATGGACAAGAATTTCATCATTAATATGTATCAAGTAACCTTTCAAGTATACAACAACCTTAGGAAACTCTTCAGGAGTTCCATTCATGTTCAACATATTCAATAATCGTAACGTATTCAAATATGACTCTATACACAACAATAATCATTATGTTCTCGAGAACTTACTTTACATAATTTGATAATTCAAATCCTTCATAGATTTTCTTGTAAACTTTCAGTATCAACTTAATAACAATATTTATTAGACGCATATCAATTCTCTCTTTATATTACCAGACTGTTTTGTTATCGGAAAGTCATAAATTCCACCATTGGAGAATGTGTCTCCTCATAATTAATCATGGGTCTTTGCAAAATCCTTATTTCATCAATTTTTCCTTATATCACTTGATGAATTTATAACTCATATACAAGACCCGTTTGTATCTAACACATTTTACAACTTTATTTGTACGGAGTGCTGGTCCAACACTTTCTGCTATTTAGAGAATTAAACTCTGCCCTGTTTGCGTCTTTTCGCTTTGGCCAATCATTTTTCATAGGCATATTTAAAATCTCGATCCTCATCATCATCATTTCAAGCGCTAATTATATATGTATAAGTATAGCGACGTCGACTTTATTTCGATTCCATATATCTTTTAGACATGATACAATATAATTTATTGAGAGCTCTTTGTTTTCAGGTACCTAAGGTTCTTCAAGAACTATCATGTCTAATCTCTTTCAAGAGACCTTTTACTTCACCTTGACTTGACCATCTTCATTACTTGCTCCAATTTTCGAGGATATTTTACCTTTGGAACCGATCGGTCTACCACGCTACACGCGTGCGTTATACTTATTATCAATACGTGTTTGTCTTTTTGGACATTTATTAATTGGAGCATTAGCAGTTCGTATAGGTGTCTTAGTTAGACACTCTCTTTTGGTCAGTGAATCGTCTTGTAGATGATTCGTTAATCCTTATACATGAATTATCCTTTGAACTTTTAGTTCATATAATTTAGTTTGAGGATCAATGATAATTCATTCCAACTAAATTCGCTTTCCAACTGCTTTATTTATCCCACTAATGTTGGGAATGCTGATCCATTGAAGTGAAAACTAATGAGCTATAAACAAATATCACATTAACGGCTCTAAGTATATAATTTATATAAATTCCCAACTTCCATTGTGGCATCATCTTTGTGTCTTGTGGTGGATTAATTTCAGTATATAACACACGTTAGATGAGAAATACTTGGTTACTGACCAAAAACCAATACAATGGGAATGAAGTATCATAACTTGTTGGCTTGATGTGGATTAGCTTTTAAGACATGTAAAATCATATGTACTTAAATACAAACATGAACAATTTCTCTCGTGATAATTGCCTTTGCAACCAATTATATACGTTGAGTAATCATCTTTAACAAAACAATTTATGTAAGAACATAATCTGTTATTAAGTTCAATACTTATTCCAATGATCATTATTAACTTCGGAATCAAGTTCATCATTATAATCGAATGTAAATATACCAATCTATAATAATAAGCTTGCTATCTTATTAGCTAAGCCATAGATTATGCAAACATGAAGTTGCGATCTTGATAACCATTTAGACGATGCATCGATTTTAAAAACACTAAATGGTATCATGTTAGGATATGCTTATCATTTTCTCAATTCCATAACATCTAGGGATTCACACCCTCCTTCATTTGGTAAATAAATGATTTCACTTGAGAGCAATATTACATGTATAATTATTATGAAGAATCTTTTGGTTCCTTACTAAATTTCACATCATCGACTCGGTGTGGTCTAACCGGTCACGCTTCATGATCCATAAACTTCAGGTTTATGATCGTATATGTATCATGCTTCTTTAGTACAAGATTGTAAATATGAGTGAACATTGTATTATCATTTCAAACGATCATGTGATTTCACTTTTGTATTTCCAGATTTTGTTCTCATATATGATCAATCTCTTTGCCACATGTGGTGGTCGATCTCATTTGCATGAAAAACATTATAATTTTGATAGCCGATCTCATTATTAATTAATATAATTATTGTTACAAATTTTCTATTATGTCAATGATCGCAACAATCAGTGCGTATTCACATTCACTTCGGGGAATGATATCAAACCAAGCATTTTTCATGGTTTATTTATAATTTTCTCGGACATAGATACAAAATCACTTCAAATCTTTCATACGTTTTAATGATATGGTACTTCTTGAGCAAATATGAGGTTTGGCAAATGAAAATTTGACTTATCCAGTTTTTCCTCATAATTAATCTTCTCTTCACATAATTAATAATGAGATTACAAAGTATTACACTACAAGTGTCATATCAATGTATACTAATACTCTTTTATAAGAGTAGTGATTAATCAATCACAACTTTTGCTTAGTTGTTCTTTTCAATACAATCTATATAAAAATAACAACGTATATGATAAAATATACTTCAACATTACACTTCACGACGTTATTACATGCCACCATATAAAACAAGTTATAATAAAACTTTATAAACTATTTTTTTTTCTCATATCTTGCAAGCAAATAAATATATTCTATGCATAAATACTTGGTAGTATCTAAAAGACATACAACAAAGATAGATTATACATCATCCTCTATTTTATTATTATCGAAACATGTTTTTTGGAACACAAATAACAAAACTGATATATGATAACAGAAACATGAAATCATAAACCTTGAATCATAAATTATAGTTATACTAGTTTTTGTCCCCCGTATTATTGGGGCTGTTTTACATTACTTGTTTTTAATATTTATATACTTTTTTGAGTTTAATTTTATTTATTCTAAGTAAATTTATAATATACTTATGTTTGATGATAAAAGGGTTTCACAGATAACTAAGATGCTATAACCCGGTTTAAAAGTTATCTAGGTTGGTGAGACCCAAGACCCGCTTATTTTTTTTACTATAAAATTGTTTCTTAATTATAAATAATATCTTTTAAAAAAATCATATAATATTTTTTAGTATATCCTATTTTATAGGATTTTTACATCAATAATTTGGTGAGAATAATTTTTAATTTAATGAGATGTTATAACCCGTTTAAGAAATATCTGGTTTGGTAAGACCCATACCCGTGAATTCGGGTCAAATGCATGAAAAGCTTCCATTTAAAAATCAAGCAAATCTGGTGACTCCAAAAAAAAGGGAGCGACCACATCGCGACACCTAGGATTTTTTTGTTTTCGTTTAAATATATTATAGATTACTACATATGCGTATCTTTTACTGGAATCTTAACTTTTTTTTTCCGTCATAGAATATAGATATTATCAAATAAAAGGACCTCTAATTTTTCTTTAGTTAAACAAAACAAAGAATCTTTCCTAAATCCTTCTTGAACGTGAAACTTTATGGTGTGGTCAATAGAATATGGCGAAGTATATAAAGCAACACATCAAAGAATTATATAACGAAAACACCAATACTCTTACCATTCTTGATTTTATTACTAGCTAACACAAGACAATATCACCAAACCAAAAAATAACTACATCGTTTGATATGAATACAACTTTTAAAAGAGCATAAAATCATTAAATTAATACTTGCATGAAAAGGGTTAAACTCATTTTAAAAGGTTAAATTAAATAATAAATATTATGTTTAGATGAACTCCAAGAATGTAAATCATTTAACCGGCTTTAAAATTCATATGGATTCCATTTCTCCTTATTTGTTATATATCACCGAAAATTTAGTTATTATCCCCACAAACATCGATCATACTAACTTTACATTAGAATATATAAACAAACTACAATTTTATCCAAAATTAGAGAACTATAAGAAGGGAAATAAATCAATCAATTGTTTAGATATATGATCGAGATCGTATGAAATCAATAACTTTCAATAAAATATAACTTGTTCTCTGTTCACGCTAAAGAAAATAAGGTTAAACAAATTAACATATTAATTGGTAATTATAAGCTAGTATTTATCTTAATAAAACTAAATATGAAAGCCAAAGTTTGATCAACAAAGTACTACTTAGTAATATGTGATTTCCAGAATATAGTGTCCCAAGCCATAGAGGTGCGTATGACAAAAGTCGGAATACAAGATGTGAATCGAATATTTTAACTTTATATCATTTTGATTAATTAAAAGTTGACTTATCAGAAATTATAATAACTGTTATATGTGATTTTCATAAACCATATAATATTTTAACCTACTTTTCAATCGTCCTTTAAACTTTATGAAATCATAACCAAACTACTCAATTTGTAAAGTAATGGACAATTCAAAAAAAATTAATTGTTTTTGTTTCCAGTTAGTTTAATAGAAACAAAATATCAGCCTCTTACAAATCGAAGGGGTTCACATATTATTAGTATAAACACAAATTACAAGGGCTAGTCTTGTTACCTGAGTTACGAATGAAGACCATGTTTGGCTGAGACGACTACCTCACCCTTAGGTTTTTGGAAAGCTAATAATTAATTTTCATCTTCTCCTATCTCTGTGGGGTTTTAACCAATGGTAGGAGTCAAAATAAATGAGTTGAGCAACTCGTGCTGATAACGTGTTATGAAATAAGCCTAATAGCTGAACATATGACAAGAGATGTAGGGAGAGAGATGGAAGTTTTCATTGATTAGGTGTGTATTACAAAAAGGTACAATGGGATGTATATATAGGATAGAAAAACTTGAGGAGAAAGCCAATGGTGTTGATAATATTATTATATTTACAACAGTTTTCTTTTTATGACAATTGTTGTATATTAATTTTGTGCTTATTAGTGTGGTGTTGATTTTAATTTTCATACATCTAAGTACTTTTTTTTCTACGACTTGAAACGGAATTTTTTATACTAAGGTTTTGTCTAAGGGGGGGAATTTCTAACATGAAACGACGAACATAAAATTTATGGGTTTGGGTATGCATTAAATGGGTTTGGGTCAATTTCGGGTCGAATCCATGAACCTGCTTAGCCAAGTAGGTCGGGTTCATATAAAAAAACTTGGTAAACCGCTTAGCAAACCCGTGAACCCGCTTAGCTAAGTGGAATCAAGGATTTCCCCACCAAAATTGACAAGAGCAGTGCCTAGCAAACAAACTTGCTAAACTCTATCCTGGTTAAACAACCCAACAGCCAAGCACATACCCAATCATAAGGAGCAACAACAAGATCTCCTTCCTATCATATATTCTTAAAACTTATTCAACAGTCCATTAATACCCAAGCCTCTACTCTCCACAACTAATAAATCATACCTTGGTTCTATCAATATGAAATTGAGATGTTTGAAAACAACGTCCCTGAGTACCTCCCATAACTCACTGAAGCGAATCCGAACCAACCTTTAACTATGCATACTAGTGCCTTGAAACGAGCCTAAACAACCTTATTTTATTAGTTATACATTTTTTTATATCCCTTAAGATTTGGTTTTTCAACTGATCCAAACTGTAAAGGCAAACTAAAACCAAGATCCGCTCTTTGTTTATTTATTCGAAAATCGCACAGCAAAGATTTGTTTGCAAAATCAAACATTATAGCGGACTAATTTAAAAATCATTTAGGTCATACATGTTGTATTAGACTAGACATGTTTTTCTTCTAAAATCTTTTAGACTAGACACTGTCTTTTCTAAAGATAGTTTTAAACCTATAAGATTATATCCAAACATGAAAATGCACAATCGACATAACCAGTCTCAAACAGCTAAACCAACCACGCGAATCTAAACCGTAACTGACTGCCCTTCTTAGGTACTATCGGTCCAAACAATACACATCTGACATCCCTAGTCTATGAAAAGAAATTCCTTTTAAAGGTTTCATATATTTTAGTCAGAACAATAACGTATTTATTTATAATCAAACATTCAAACACATTCATACATTTAACAAACACGAATCAAAAAAGATATTGAACACAACAGCTTCCTTTAATGCCCTATAAATACATGACCGCATAGCGCAGTGGATTAGCGCGTCTGACTTCGGATCAGAAGGTCGTGGGTTCGACTCCCATTGTGGTCGTTTTTTATAATATGTTTATTTTCTACACCCACTGTGGTTGTTTTTTCATATGTTTATTTTGTACCAATTTGTAAACAAAATAATGAGTCAAATATAACGAATAAAGGCTAGCCAAACATTAACATGTTCAAAGAATCATTCTGGACGTGTAATTTTTAACCTATCTTTTACCAACAAATATCTGAACGTCTTAATCTCCACCACTAATTTTGATACCGGCGCGTTCTTGTTAAAAATTTATCAACGTAGGCCATCCACGAAGACCAACACGCTGTTAAGGTTATTGCTTGCAACAATATTTTCTTCGGTGCTTCCACGTGTAAGTTTGGTCTTTCAATGAAAAAACGTTAATGGTTGGGACGTTGCACACTTGACTTATGATAAATCACATTTTATTGGCTAGGTTGCAAGAAACCAGTACATGTTCGGATGACTCCGGAGTTTTCCCCGCATAGGGTCAAGATTGTTATGTTTCTTATTGCCAATTCGACAAAGCTTAGCACTCTTTCCATCTTTTCTCGCCATCCAAAATGTTTACTTTTAATGGCAACCAATTGTTCCACTCAAATATAAACCATTTGTTATCGGGCCTTACTTGCTCGATTAAGACTTAAATTGATTTAACTAATAAAACCGCCATCCTTATTCCCCTTCCAAAACCAATTCATCGTTGGCTTCAGATACAATAGTTGAGGACCGTAAATTTCAAACACAGGTCAACACTTGCAGTTCTTAGCATGATTTCATCAGGTCAAGCTTGTATATAATGGGAAACCACTCGCAAAGTAGTACTTTGAAAGCCCATACATCTAGCCAAAATGTTATTGCATTTCCACAAAGCTTCGAAAAATGATGTCAGATGGATTGTTGTAAATTATCTGTTAGCATTTAGTTGGTCTTCATAGAAAAGACCTTCTCTTATGTGCATTCTGAGTCTTGGTAGACCTTGATTTCTACTAATTGCTTATCAAACTTTTGGTCCTGTAAGTAGTTAGTTCATTTAAGCAGAGTTTTGTAACATCAAATCTAAGAATCAGTTTCCAACATGACGATTACCATTTTACATGGTAAAACACGTAGGTATACGAACAATTTGAATTATGCATTCAATGAATATATAGTATATAAAATAATGGTAAACTTAAGCCCGCAAATAATTTGGGATCTTATGTCTATATTTAAAAAGAAGAAACAGAGACCACACTTGCATGTATATATTAATATTCATGTTTAGCTTAGTTTGTATCCGGTTCAATAGTTTTATTATTTATATTAGAGCATATCGACCGCATAGCGCAGTGGATTAGCGCGTCTGACTTCGGATCAGAAGGTCGTGGGTTCGACTCCCACTGTGGTCGTATTAATTTTTATCTTTGTAATTCATTTCAATTTTCCTCCCTTGTGTTTTTTTTACCTTTTTCCATTTGTAAAAGCAAAGTACATATTTTATTATAACAGCTATTGTGTACTATCCAACTTATTATACATTTACAAGATTCACAAATAAGTTATAATGTTATCTGCATAACAAAGAAAAAGGTCATTTGATTTTTAGTATTTCATTTTATGGTTTTCTAGTTATATTTGATTCAGTTGTAAAGTTAAGAAGGTTGGTTGGGTCGAGCGGATTAAAAGCAGGCTTCTTAGTATGTAACTATATTTTGTGTCATGGCTAGTTATTTGCTAGTTGGGTATGCCAATTATTGAGTTAGGCTGGGATATGAAGCCCGATTCGACACACAACCCCTTTAATAAATGTTAAGAAGCAATTTCATGAGAAACCCATTCCTTGTTTTCACTCCTCTCTACCAACGTCACTCTTTATTACACCATATCATTTCATATATGTCATTTACATACACATATACTGACATTAAACATCTCGTACATATAATAGTGAATGATTGTAGAATGGTTTTTCTCGTTGCTTCATCCTACGGTCATCTTTAGGCTCCTAGAAAGCTATAATTGGTACAATCAAGCAATACTCAATTCAGCTTTCATCGTAGAAACTCATACGAGTTTCAATTTTATGTCCTATTGGTTTATTTTATCAATATCAATGAAAAACTGTCTTGTTGATTGGTTATTATTTTGTAATTTGACAAATCTAGAAGGCTTTTTGCCACGACGTTCTAACATTGAATAGTGGTGTTGAATGTGAATTTTTTTTATTTAGTCTTGACTCATCTCAATCATGACATGTTGAAATCTTTTTTTTTTTTTTATCAAAATATGGGAAATAAACAAATCTGGTTTTAAAGGAATGTATAGACATGTTATCATGCTTAATGGGCTAATGGTATACATTCCAATGACAAAATCATCAACCGAAACTTGAAATATGGACTAAACAAAGGTAATAAATAAAGTTAAGAGGAATCAGCTAGACAACCACCTTTGCCATGTTGTATGAGCGATTTTTATTATAGCCATACAAAGTAACGTTTAGTGTAAGATAAAAAGGGTAAGCAACTAATTATATTTATATCTTCAAAATTTATGAGTGATTTTTATATTTTTTTTAAGTTTTAAGTCAATGAAATAAGACAGAATTACAAATTTTGTCCTTTAAAAAAAGCCAAAAATCGGTTCGTGTCCTTTTCTAAGTTTCCTTGCAGGCGGTGTACTTTAAACTTTTTTTTCCTACAAGTTTTGTCCTTTACGCTAACTTGGTTAGAAAAAGTCAGTTAAATGCCCTCACGTGAGACGCATGTGAGGGCATTTTTGTCTTTTTGCCTACCTGCAACTTCTTCTTCTTCTGTTTCTCCATCTTCTTCTTCCTCTGTTAAATCTTCTTCTCCATCTTCTTAACCATCTACTCCTCCGCCCACTTCCTCCTCTTCCGCCACTGGACCACCACCCTCCGCCCAATCGCCGCCAGCTGCCTCATCTCACTTCTCTCTCTATGTTCTACCACACCATCACCATAACCACAATCCCGTATTTTATCAAACAGTCTTTGCCCACACCACTTGGGCCACTGATAACAATAACCAAAGGCCTTGGATTTGGGGCTAAAGACTCGGAACTGAATGATGAGCCCATGGTGGTTTCCAGTGACCGGTACAGTTCGGTCCGTTCGGCGGATTCCGGCAACGGAATTGGGGCGGCGGGTCGGCGATTGTCGGACATGCTGGAAATTGATTTTAGGGTTTGAAAATTGGGGGTTTTGAAATTGGGTGCGAATTGGGTGAAGACGAGTAAAGGGTTAGTGGATTTTGTGGTGAAGAATAATGGGTTGAGCTTGGAATACGGGATTGTGGTGCACAAGCGTCGAATTAGCATCGGATTTAAACTGGGTTTTGGTGATGGTGATGGTGATGAGCAACAACTCATACCACCATGACTAGAAGCTGCCGGAAAAACGAGAAGATGGTGGTGGTGGTAATTGTTAGATCCGGTTCGTTTCTGATTTAGATCCGGTTTAGGGGGTAATTGTTACAGGTGAATTGGATGGTAGTTAGACGGATTCTAGGCGGCTGTGATGTTCAGAGGGTGGTTGGCGGTAACATAGAAGAAAGATCCTGGTAGTGGCCGGAATTTGAGGAGGTGGTGGTGGTAGTGGTGATGATGGAGCTTAGATGATGTTTAAGGTTTACAAGGGAGAAATAAAGAAGAAGAAGATGGTGAGTGAGATGTGGTGAGTGACGGTGATGGCTGAAGAAGAAAGGGGTAGATGGTTAAGAAGATGGAGAAGAAGAGTGGGAGGTATGGTGATGAAGAAGAAGAAGCAGCAGCAGTGAAAATGAAGAAGAAAGAAGTAGTTGCAGGTAGGCAAAAAGACTAATATGCCCTCACATGCACCTCACGTGAGGGCATTTAACTGAGTTTTTCTAACCCAGTTAGCGTAAAGGACATAACGTGTAGAAAAAAAAAGTTTAAAGTACACCGCCTGCAAGGAAACTTAGAAAAGGACACGAACCGTAATTTGGCTTTTTTTAAAGGACAAAATTTGTAATTCTGTCATGAAATAATTAATAATAAGAAATTAGTTCACAACTTTGTTACGTGAGTTACTCAAGACAAAACTTGTGTATAATACGAATAAGTTAATCGGTTAATTTTTAAAAAATCTATATCTGTATGAATATCGTATATACCTAGACTAGAGGTGTATAAACTTGTAAAATGTCCCAACTTAACGTCATCGTATAATAGAAAACCGGTTTGGTCCAAACCATTCGGGTAATAAACAACTTAATGCCACACATGGCACAATCAAAGGCACCAAACATTGTCCCAATCTACGAGTGAAGATACAAAGCATTAAAACATAGAGAAAAATTAAAAACAAGAGTGTGTGTGTAAAATATGGCCTTGCTTTACAGCCCGCAGCATCTTTATATATAATTTGTTTTTGGAATACCACATTCAGGGCCGGCCATGAGGGAGGGCTCAAGTCCCAGGCTCATCCCTCAAAGAGGCCCATGGTTTTCTTAAAAAAGTTTTTACATGTATATAACTTTGGGTCGTAAAGTTCGTTTATAGATTACGTAAGACGAGAAACAACAAATTTTGAGTTTCTGGAATTTTTTTCGACGAGGACGAGAACTGTAAGGCGACAGGTGTGGTTCCTGAGAAATGAAGAAGTTGACCTTAAACTAAAATACCACTTTTATTTTATTATTTTATATGATTTTTAGTTTAATGGGTGGGAATTACGCACCATCGTTTTATCATATTAATTCTGAAAGAGAAACTATGTTATTTATTTATTTTTCCTTTTTGGTTGGCAAAATTTAGCAAGGCTTCTTTTTAAATTTTATTTTCTTTCTCTGCCATTCAAAATTATTTCTTTAACCCCTTATATGTATTTATTTACCCTTTAAATACCGACTAAAGTAATATTATACGAAGGCGACAAGTATTCTCACATTGAATACACCTACTGGCTAAAAGTAAAGTTTTGTTCGGACCTCTTAGATAAAATTTCTTGGTTTCACCACCGAAACAAAGAACGAGTGTTGAAGAAATGATAAGAGATTACCCTATCTGCTCCTTACTAGTACCAAAGTATAGGATAATATAATCTCCGAACACCAATCATATACCTTTAAAAACTGAATTACAGAAACTTATTTATCGGATTTACTACCCCAAAAAAGAAAGGAAAGAAAATTAATGTTTATTAAATTTTAGAATTAACATTTTACTAAGTTATTGATGTTTATTGACTATATATAGTTCAATAAAAAACATAAAAATAAAAACAATAGAAAGAAAAAGTTAAGAAAGGAACAAATTGTTTAAGAATTGTAGCTAGATCAATTTGCTAAAAAAACTATTGTTTTGTGTATTATTATTATTATTATTATTATTATTATTATTATCAATCAATCAATCATACCCAGTTAAGTCCCACCAACAGTAAAGCTATAAGTAGGGTTTGGGGAGGGTGGGATGTAGGCACACCGTACCTCTATCCAAAAGGATAAAGAGGTGACTTCTAGAGAGGCCCTCAGCTCTAAAATACATATGTATGAGACAATATAAAGTAAATGAAATAGTAAAACAAATAATAATAATAATATTAATAAAAACAATAATGGTAATAATAAAATAATAATAATAATACTATATGATGTGTGATCAAAATAAGGTAAATAGAAGCCATAAGGTGCTCCTTTGTCCCTAATAATCTTTAATTTTAATCCTACTTTTCCAAGAATTCCTATCTCCAACCATGTCCTTAGAGAGATTCGGGTCTATTAAATCACTCATAATTATTATTATTATTATTGTTATTATTATTATTATTATTATTATTATTATTGTTTAAATTATGTAAGAGTTTGATTTTATATTTTAAGGCCTTTTGTTTTTCATGTCCCAGGCCTTAAGGTTTTTTAGTATTCTCGAAAACGTCCCTGACCACATCCCTATTTGCAATAAACTTTGGACCCACATCATCTAACCTTTAAAGTTTTGTAGCCTTTCCCCAAAAATACACAATTTAAGCTGTTGGTTCAAGCTTCCCCTAGTTTACATGTGAATAAACTAGGCACCCAAAGTCTTATTATGTCCAAAATGTTGTAACTCCATGGGTAGTTTCATATGCCTAGGTCATGTAGGTGACTCATTTATCAAGCCAAGCATCATGCATAAGGTGGCAAACCCAACCCAAATGGATTGTTTTGGGTCAAGATAGATAAACTTTAAAAGTAAAATGGGTTAGTTAGGATCATAAAAATTATTCAAGTGAGTCAGGATGGATTGGAAATATACAAGTGAGTTTCATTTATAAGTTAAAATGGGTCAAAACAAAATATCCAAGTCATCCAAAATTTATCTAATTCAAAATACTCAAACTATCACGTGCGAAACAAAACTCATCTGAAACCCAAAAAACGATCAAAACGAAACAAAAAAGTGAAATGCAACCGAAAAGCTAACCAAAACTAAACAAAAACATCGAATCGACCAAACCGAAACAAAACTGAATCGAAATAGAAAAACGACCAAAACGAAACAAAAAAAAACGAAATGAAACCGAAAAGTTGACCAAAACGAAACAAAAAAAGCGAAATGTAACTGAAAAGTGGTGGACCAAAACAAAACAAAAACACCAAACCGACCAGAACGAAACAAAAACACCGAATCGACCGAACAAAACAAAAAAACCAAAACGAAACTGAACCGAAATAGAAAAACGACCAAAGCGAAATGCAACTGAAACCTGACCAAAACAAAACAAAACACTGAACCGACCAAAGCGAAACAAAAAAACCAAATTGAAACTGAAAAACTGACCAAAAGGAAACATAAAAAAAACTAAATGCAATTTAAAAACCGAACCAAAACGAATCAAAAACACCGAACTGACCATACGAAACAAAAAACTGAAACCAAACTAAACCGAAATAGAAAAGCGACCAAAAGGATACAAAAAAACCGATATGAAACCGAAAAACTGACCAAAACGAAACAAAAAAAAACGAAATGCAATCAAAAAGCTTATCAAAACGAAACAAAAAAATTGAAACATAGCCGACCAAAATAAAACAAATGTTACGAAACGAAACGAAATGAAACCGAAAAAACTGACTGAAACAAAACAACATTGAAACCCAAAAAACCGAGAAATCGAAACCGAAATCATTGAAACCGAGCAAATGCCGAAACCGACCGAAATGAAAAAAAAAACAAAACCGAACCGAAAAAAACACCCGAAAAACTCGAACCTGAACCGGTACAAAAAGTTTTTTTTTTTTTTTTTTTTTTTTATGTATGAACGAGGATGATGGGGGAAACATTTTAGTTACTTTACATTTTGCGTTTTTTATTTATATTTTGAGTTATTATTTTTTTAATAGTTTTTTTTATTTTTGAGGGGTTTTTAAAACCCTTTGTATGTCAACCTTCACTTGGGTCAAAATGTGTTAGTTTTACCCATCTTGACCCATATCCATCCTAACCCTCTATTTTAAAAATCCATCCTGACCCTATATCCATCCTGACCCATACCCATCCTGACTCATCACCCAAATCCAACCTAACCCACTGCCATTACCACGTCTAATCATGTACAAGTTATTGGATGATAAAAGTCGTTGGTTTATTATTAGGGTCATGTCAGTTATTATTTTTTAAAGTGGATTGATTGATAATTATTTAAGCCCAAACAAAGGGGTCATGTGTAGGTGAGGCCGTAACTACATCTAGGGGTGTTTGGGATTTCTTATTTTCATTAACTTATAACTTATAAACTTTTTGAAAAGTTAATAAGGTGTATAAGTTGTTTGGCTAACCATAAGGCCTTATGGATTTTAACTTATGGTGAAGGCAAAATAAAGGGGTTTTGAAAAGTTAGGAATTTCTAACTTATTAACTTAATGAGTTTGATTTACCTATTATACCCCTCAAAACCCATTACACTCATTTTAAAAAAAAGTGTCCATTTTTGTCATTTTGATTTTCCCCAATGCATAAGCTAATCCAAACATTTTTTTAGAAACTACTTTTCAAAAATTAATAAATTTATAAGTCCTTTTAACAAAAAGTCTTTTTATACTTAAATAAGCAATCCCAAACACACCCTTAGTCTACATCCCCAAATTACACATAACATAACATAACAATCATCTTAGTAAGTAAGGGTGTGTTTAAGATTCCTTATTTTTGTTGAAAAGACCTTTTTGTAATAAGTTGAAAAGAACTTATGACTTTCTAAGAAGGAGTTTCCAAAAAAGTGTTTGAATTAACTTTAAAGCCAATAAATTAATAAGTTGTTTTTTAAAAAGTGTTTGGTTTAGCTTATTATGTAAGGGTGTAATGGTTAAAGAGAGATGTGTGGAATGAAAGGGTGGAATGAAAATTCCAAACTTATAAGTTGATAAGTTACCAAATCTCAACTTATTGAAAACCTCTTTTTTAGCCTTGTTGATAAGGAGAAAAGTAAAAGTCCTGATGTGTTTCCAAATTACAATTAATAATAATAATAATAATAATAATAATAATAAACCCGAAGAATAGAGGAGGGGTGAAATTAAAATTGAAGTAGAATGGGTAAATCAAAAAACCCTTTCTCCTTTACCACCACCAGGCGTCGGAAGACTCAATCTCCGAACAACGAGGTCGGAGAAACCGAAGGTGAAGAAGAAGGCTGTGGATGCGGTTCGACCGGTGTGGTGAGTCGGAGCTGTGACAAGAACACCATTATCAAACGGGCTGGGATTTGAGGATTCTTGGCCCGGTTTTCTCCAACTCCTCAAATATTCTTGGTAGGTATTTTCATTTTCTTTGTTTTCTAGGGTTTTCTTTTTACTCAAATCGTTGCAGCTAGGGAAAAGGCAATGGTAGTTAATCTGGAACATATAAAGGCCATAGTCACAGCAGAAGAAGGTATATGCTGTCATTAACATCTTTTGATTTATGATTTATGAATATGTTAGGGGTGTTCACCGGTGGTCGGCTTTGGCCTCAGGCTTAACCATAATCCATAATTCGGTTTTACGAATACATAAAACCAAACTGCCCGTTTATGTTTCATTCACGCCTCTAGTTTCTGTCTTTTGCACTTTTGTTGTTTTTTTCTTATGTCATAATAAGGTGTTGGCATGTTTTTATTTAATTTTATGTCCTATTATTATGTAGGTGATGAATAACAATAACACAATAATTGTGGTTTTAGGTGAGGGATGAACTTGAACATCTTCTTGATGACGATGAAGATATGACGCAGTTGTACTTAACACGAAAGTGGTTACAGAACCAACAACTTGAGGGGTTGTCGGGAGGTGTTAGCTTTAACAATGGGGCCCACCATTTTAGACGGCTTAGTTCTGTCAAGAGTGGAAGTATGGTGACAAGTGTTAATCTGTATGATGACGATGTTGAGGATCTTGAGATGTTGCTCGAGGCCTATTTTATGCAGCTTGATGGAACCCGTAACAAAATCTTATCTGTGAGTAAATTATATAAATGCACACATTTTCTATATTATTAAGTAGAGTAGCAATTTTGACTCATTGTCTTGTGAATGGATCGATGACTCCATTTACATTATCTTTAACGGGTTGTATAAAATTGTGAAAAGAAAACTGGTCAAACGAGTTAAAATGGTCTCTAAAGTTTTGTTTTTATTGCATATTAAACCTTTCAAATCTTTTTATGCAGAAAAAATGATAGTATGATTGAAATAAAACCTTTTAAAAAACTTTGATGCATAAACCTTATAAATCTTTTTGTTCAGAAAAAAAATGATATTTTTATTGAAATAAATATTTTAAAAGACTTTAATGCATTAATCTTTTTATACAAAAACTGATATTTTGATTGAAATAAACCTCTTGAAAGATTTAAATGCATAAACCTTTAAATCTTTTTATTCAAAAAATTAATATTTTGTTGAAATTAACCTTATAAAAAACTTTAATGCATAAACCTTTAAATCCTTTTATCCTAAAAAATGATATGTTTATTGGAATAAACCTTTTAAAAAACTTTAATGCATAAACCTTTCAAAACACTTTAATGCTTAAACCTTTAATTATTTTTAATTGAAAAAGCTAATATTTGTATTGAAATACATGTACTAAAGAACTTAAATACATAATCATTTTTACCCCCCCCCCCCCTCGTTAATTTTTATTAATATAGACTTTATAAGAAATTTTAATGCATAAACCTTATATATATTTTTATTTAAAAATGATATTTTTATTGAGATAAACCTTCTAAAAAACTTTAATGCAGAAACCTTTATGTTAAAAAATGGTATTTTTATTGAAATGCATAGTTTAACATACAAATTAAAAGATGTAGACACACAAGTGTTTTGGTCAATAACCTAACCCGTTTGGACTTATTCTTTTTGACCCAACATTGGTTTGACCCACTATGCAATGATCCGACCTGTCTGTGTTGTTTCTATTAAAGGAATCATATGATTTTGTTTATTATTTTTGTAAAATGCAGGTTCGTGAGTACATTGATGACACAGAGGATTATGTGAATATCCAGCTGGACAACCAACGTAATGAGCTTATACAACTGCAGTTGACTTTAACGATCGCGTCATTTGCTATAGCCTTTGAGACCCTAGTGGCTGGATTATTTGGAATGAATATCCCGTGTGATTTATATTACGTAGAAGGAATATTTGAGCCGTTTGTTGGAGCCATTACAGTCGCGTCTATCATGCTTTTTATGGTTATTCTCGGATACACTAGATGGAAGAAGCTGCTCGGTTCATAAAAATAAAAAATCAAGCCCTCTCGAAATTAAATAATGATCTTGAATTTTTGGGAAGATATTTGGGTTTGAATTTTTGTATGTTGATTCATAACTTATTATCATGATGTGGTGTTCCTTTTGATTGATTGATGATAATGATAATGATAATGATAATGATAATGCTTATTCCATCCAACTGTGTTTTAAAATGCTGCATTCTGTTTTAGGATTTTGGTTATATGGTTTTGTAAACTGTTTTTTCAGTTTGAATGTGTGGATTTGAGATGTTAATTTACTTTTTCTTTAAAAGATTTGAGATTACCTTAACTTATTCACACACACACACACACAAAATGATTGTATTCCGATAGAGAACATTACAAATTTTCATTTCAAGAAAGTGATATACTAAGTCTTACAATGAGCATGACAATCCTATTGTTTCGTATAGAGAGAAACCCATGATTAGTTTTAACCACCATCAGCTAGCCAAATGTGAAGTTAAGATTATTATTTGTGAAATAGGTTGTAGTTGAATTATTTAGACTTGTAACGTTTCTTATCAAACAAACCAAAGTGGCAAAGTTTGTGTTAGGTTAATGGCTCGCACTAGTTGTCATCATCTTCATGGTTTCATCAAATTCAAAGGTAACTTCTCATTAGCTTCTTAGACAGACTTGTTTTAGAAGATGGAATCCTTGAGGCGGAGAGACTGTTCAAAAAGATCATCAGGCATAAATAAACTCTGTGAGCCCACTGTAGTTACCTACTCCACAATGATTAAAGGGCTTTGCAAGTTTGGGAATAATGATATCGCCATTGGCTTGCTTAGGCTCATGGACGAAAGAGGTTGTAAGCCCGACGTTGTTGTATACACTACCATCATTGATAGTCTGTGCAAGGACAAAATGATAGATGATGCTTTCAAGCTTTTCAACCAAATGGTGTTTGGAAAAAACATTTCACCAAATGTCATCACATACACCTCTCTGATTTGAAAACCTTTAGTATATTAGTTGATGCGTTTTGCAAGGAAGGTAAAGTGGATGTAGCGCAGGCTGTTATAGACGTCATGGTTGAGAGAGGCGAGGTTCCTAACATAGTCACATACAATGCGCTTCTTGATGGTTACTGTTTGCGAGGTGAAATGAGCAAAGCCAAGGCAGCTTAAGAACCAACATTACGATGATGTAGAGATGCTTTTACAGGAAATGGATAGAAGAAGGTACACCCTTAATGCTTCAACGCTAATAGATAGAATCACAGCTGGTTCAATACCTAGAAGTATGCTTAAGTTGATAGGTAGGCTTGTGCCAAAATACTTATTGGTCACTCCACCCTAGATAACAGTCTATGAGTTTTTTTCATGGATAGTAGCAGTTGCTTTTTATTTATTTATTTGTAGTTTCCTTCTAAAGACATGACGTTTTATTGTAAAAAGTGGATACCATAGCTTTAATCACGAGCTGTTCTTTTGTAAAATCAGCCCAGGTTCAAACTATTTTGGTGTATGATTGTAGCATTGCTTTTGTAGTGTTCTTCCTGTCTAGCCGTTGGGGGTAATCACATCAGTTGACCAAGAAGCTGGTCTTGTTAATATCTTTATAAACTTTCACATTTCACTTCTGTTGTGAATCACCACGATATTCTTCCTGCGTAGCAGGTAATTATTGAAAGGTATGCTTACAGAGGTGTCTACAGTCTACCTGAACCGCCACGTAGGCTGAAGCGGATGAGTCATAATCTCTATCGACTCAAAACTGGATATGTTCCTTGCAATTCTATTTGGTTGAGAAGTATTTTGGTTCCAAATTTCAGTTTTATTTCAGTATTAAATATGCCAAAACTTAAAAGCATTGAATTTTGTAAGTTAGGACTTTTCATGAGTCTAGTCAAGCTTGGGCTAGCTCAAGCTCGAGCTTTGCTCGAATTCTAAGTAAAGGGTATTTCAAAACCGTTTACTCGCCGTGATACATGTTATTATAGGAGTAGATGGCCGGTCAATTTATTCAAGTATGCATAATTTCTTTCATGCACCAATCAGTGGGTGTCCTAATGGTTGAGTGTTATGGCTTTATATCCAATGTTTGATGCAAAACTACTATCGAGCCGAGGGTCTCACTGGAAGCAGTCTCTCTATTCCTACGGGGTAGAGGTAAGGCTGTCTACATCTTACCCTTCTCAGACCTTACCATAATTTGCTGTTGGTGAGATTTACTGAGTACGATGATGATGATGCGGGAACGGAAGCATTCAAATGGCTCATGACACTTTCGTTAATCAAAGACCAATAATCTGAACCATAGGTTCCAAGAACAAAGTTCTCTTCAATTAAAATTCAATCCAAAAAACTAAATAAACAACAAATCCTAGCCCTTATTTATACTAAATATTTGAATACTAAAATAAGCAACAAAATACTAAATAAAAGGAAACAATTATTTAAATAACTAAAAGATCATCTTCTAACTTGTTACATACTCCAGCGTCTTCATGTGGAACGCCTTCTTGGGTCGGGTCCTATTATCGTCCCGTATCATACCCCCCCTCTTCGAAAAAACTCGTCCTCGAGTTTTGCCTTTGGATCAAAGCCACCTGGGTCGAAGGGAACATCAACCCGATTCCCTTGCACTATTATCACAACCCTCCACAACAGTTCGACTTCATGGATTGTCTCGCTTGGTTGTGAACTTGTACCGCTCGGGTCGAAGGGAGCATCTACCTGATTACTATTAATCACCACCACTTCTTGTGATGAAACGTATGCCTTATTTTCTGTTTTTGTGAAGTACCCATTAGGCTGAATAGGCTGAATAGTGGGCTTGGAACCCATCCTCAAGTGGACTCCTATATGATTCGTATTCAGATCTTGATTCACACCAACCCACCTACTAATTTCTTCCATGGAGTCCACCAAATCCTTATTTTTAGGAATAACATCTTTATCTATGGAAACGAAATTATTATCTTCAATTTGATTTTGAATTTCCACCATGACAAGAATATTATTCATGTAACCAACCTTGTGATTTCCCGTGCTCTCCGGGATTATGACGGATAGATTTTGAGGTCCCCTAGCTGCCATGGGACCACCTACAACCGTCGTAGAAACATTACCATCAATTGTTGCACGCTTTAACGAACCACCGATAAGGATCATTTTTCCCCTTAATATTAGTTCATCTTCTTGAACGGTAATTCCGCTAACCACCTTTTGCACAATCGAATATTCTTCTTCATCAAAATCATTTCCGTCTTCATCGAATCTGGGTTTGTCTTCCGATACACACTCTTCTTGATAGATTGGTTCGTCGAACCGAGGTGGGTGATAGTTAAACGGATGCTCCTCTCCGTCGTCACCTACGTCCCAGATGACGGTGCTCGACTCGGTTTCCGCCTTACGAATCTCCCGTTGCAACTTGAGATCGCGGACTCGTTTTCGGAGCCATTTGATCTCCTCAAGATCGCGGACTCGTTGTCGGAGTCGTTTAATCTCTTCAAGATCGCGGACTCGTTGCCGGAGTCGTTCGATCTTAAGATCCCACGGGTCGGGATGGGTTCCACTGCTGCCTCTCGCAGCGACTCTGCTAGTAGAATACCAATATCTACCGTTGGCACTTGGCACGTGAATCAAACATACTTCTGTCGTTTCCTCTAGCGGCGAATCTACGAGCAAGAAAGTATTCATCCTCACGTCGAGCCATTTGAAAACCAAAAGCTTTGATACCAAATGATGCGAGAAAGGAAGCATTCAAATGGCTCATGACTCTTTCGTTAATCAAAGACCGATAATATGAACCATAGGTTCCAAGAACAAAGTTCTCTTCAATTAAAATTCAATCCAAAAAACTAAATAAACAACAAATCCTAGCCCTTATTTATACTAAATATTTGAATATTAATATTAGCAACAAAATACTAAATAAAAGGAAATAATTATTTTAATAACTAAAAGATCATATTCTAACTTGTTCCATACTCCAGCATCTTCATGTGGAACGCCTTCTTGGGCCGGGTCCTATTATCGTCCCGTATCATAAGGTTGTCTACATCTTACTCTTCTCAGACCCTACCATAACTTTGCTATTGGTGGGATTTACTGAGTACGATGATGATGATGATAATTTTTTTTGATAGTTTTAGCTTTATTTTCTTTTTCAAAGTGTTTATAATAAAGTTTTAAATGTGCAGTTCAAGCATTCCTAACTTTCTTATCTTATTAAGTTCAAAGGAAACGTGGAGGATTTATGGCACATGAAATCTAAAAAAAACGATGGCAAATATGAGCGATAAATGGAGTGTGCCATGTATACTTGTTGGCTATGATGCATGGAAACATCGATAAGAGTTGAATCCCCGTCCCGGGAACGGTTTAGGAACGGATGAGAAGAGTGAGAAGGAATTTAATCCATTGATCTTAGATTTGGATGGTGGAGATTAATTTAAAAATAAAAATTGATGAAAAGGGCATGAAGGTAATAACCCACTTATGATGACTTTCTCTCAGCACATGCAATACACATGTCAATTCCTCAATCATTTTAAAACGTCTATAACATTTTCATATGACATTTTTTTTAGAAAATTTTTTTACAACAATAACAAACATTTTTTTATTTTTAATACGAATATCATATCTTAAAGAAAAAATGGCAAAACTGGTCCTTTATGTTTCATGTTTTTTCAATGGTTGTCCTTTAGCAAACTTAATGGCAGAAAACATCCTTTATGTTTAAAAACTCTATCACGTTATATCCTTTAGTCCTAACCCCGTTAACTTTTCTCGTTAAATATGGTCATGTGCATTGCACATGAGGGTAGTTTTGTAATTTAACATAATTAATTTAATAAATAAAATTAAAAGAATAATATATTAAAAACAAAAACCAAAACCATCTGTCTCCCTCTCCAATCCATCCCCAAAATCAACAGCACCACCGTACCCAATCCATCTCACCACTGACTCGCCACCAACAGGATTGCAACACCTACCGCATCGCACCACCACGGACGGCCACCATAGGCATCTCAATCATCGTCGTCCTCTGCTAGCAACAACCACCATAGCTGTAACGATTCCGGCAAATTCAGGTATACCCTAGCCGGAATATACTATTTACGTGTTATTCAATACTGAATATAGGAATTAATGTGCTTATACGAGTATATAAGATTCACAGTACGAATTATACTCGAATATGCAGCTAGTCGTATCGAAATTACGATTAATCGATGAACGGTTATTGAAACCCGAACGAATCGGGGATTACATTATAGACGAAATATATAATGTTTAGTGATGTTACGAAGTATTAAAGCTTCGGGATAAGTGGATTAAGGCACAGAAAAAGGATTTCGATTTAAAAGTACGTCGGTACGTTAAAAGAAACCTTTAATACCAAGCCGAGCAAGAGACGATCGATCAAGCCGAAAAAGATGCGTAATAACTAATAATATGACGTTTTAAGCTAATAAATGTCATGGTTTAAGTTTTTAAATCGGTTTTATATAAATTTTATTTTTAAGCCGAAAAACGACCGTGTTGGCCTCGTTTTGAGCGGAATTAAACGTTTAACCGAAAAACGAACTGAACCAGATTATCCAAAACATTATCCAGATCATGGAAATCCAAATGAGTGGACTAGATTGAACAAGTGGGTCCCACCCCACCCATCCTATAGTTCCGATCGGAACACACACAACCACAAACCATTCATCTTTCTTTTTTACACAATCCCAACTCAACATCCTTCATTTCTCTCTAGTTCATAATCCAAAAACCGACAATTCTAGCAAGAATAACGAGGTAATGATCGTGTTATGTACGTGTTTATCTTTGTTTCTTGAGTGTTCTTGCAAGAAAAGGAAGTTTCCAAGTGAAAAAGGGTGAAAACCTGAGATGGAAACCGATTCTTGCATGATCAAGTGATGTATACAAGTTATACAAGGGATCTTGGTCCAAGAAAGGAGTTAAAAGAGTCAAAAACGAATTTTTACGGTTAAAATCTTTGTTTTAGTATCATAACCGTAACCATGAAAGAAATGGCTTGATCGTGAGTATAACTTGCTTGGTATTGTGGTATGTTGTTTGTAGGCTCTGTATTTAGTGGTAGATAAGGCGGAAAGATGAGTTTGTAGCTTGTAGTGTCGGAAAACGAAAGGTATATTCGGTTTTTGTCGGTGTATGTGTTTTTGGACAGATTGTTGTTCGTTTAGAGTTAGGTCACGAAATTTTACAGAGGTGTTAAACACATGGAAATATGAGTTCTGTGAATTTTTGGTAATTTTTGGATGAAGGATGAATATTTGGTGAATTTAATGCTCGGTTTTGGCCAAAAATAGTGAAAAATAGTTAAATATCATGAAAAATTCTGGAAAATTGTGGATAATCTTTTCATATCATGTATAAGTCACACACAAAATTTGAGGTCCGTTGGAGAAGTCTAAGTAGGCTTTTCGGTTAAACGAGTTCTAGGGATTTCTAGCTCGGTTTTAGTGAAAATGGCATTTAAAAGAAGATTTTGGTTTTGGAAAAATTACAGGGGACTATGTGGATGGCAGGGGACATCCAGGAGAAATTTGGGATTTTTCTAAGATCGTTTGGTATTTACGACATATTTAGTGTTTAAATGGTGTTTAAAAATGGATAAGTAAATGTTATATATAAGAATTAATTTATTTTTATAAAATTCCCCACTGTTAAAGAGTGATTTGTGCAAAATTTCAAGATCCGAGAGTAAACGGATAATTATTTGTGCTAATTATCAAACTTTTAAAGTAAAACGCGTAAACCGGTAAAGTTCGCTTAAGCGAGCTGACTGGTGTACAAAAACCCTAAAAAAATGAACTATTTTCATGTAAATGAGCTAAACAAGTAAAAATAAATCATCCGAAAATAATTCAGATGATTTGAGTAATTTTAATCTATTTTAACAGTTTCCGGTACGCCAAAGACGGAAACGGGTCCCGCGGCCAATCGTGACGTCTAAACCGAGCTATAATTTCACATTTTAAATTAAATTATCAGACAACCACTATTTTCGGGTCGTGTGTGACCAAACTCATTTTTGAAACATAAAACGGATATTCGTGCTAGGCACGCAAAACGAGAAAACGACTAATAGAAATTGTGACCATGGAACTCTAAACGACATCACAATCTAAGTCCGGAGAAGTGTTTCTGGGTTAACCTTGCCCCCAGAACGGGTACAGTGCTGGGTTGACAGTGTCCCCAGGTGTACCGATTGATAAGATTAAAGATTATATAAACAATAATTGTATAATAATGATCGTAGGGATCATATTACAGATTGGACGAGTTAACTGATATTGATTGTTGTTACCTACTTGCATGTGCTAAGGTGAGTTTTCACGAGCCCCTTTTACTGAACTGTTTTAAATATTTTCCCGGGCGGAAAGCATGTTTTTATTAAAGTATTTAAGTACATGCTGATCGCATGGAAATGAACGTATTTATATAATGTTTATTGTACGGGAATCGTACGGTAATGAATTAAGATGGTAATTGTCTGAGTTGCTAACAGTGTAAGGCCCGAAACAGTGTTCTGGGGTAACCGAGTTCCCAGAGGTTATTAAATGTGTTTCTGGGGTAACAGAGTTCCCAGAGGTTATTAAATGTGTTTCTGGGGTAACAGAGTTCCTAGAGGTTATTGGAAGTATTCTGGGGTAACAGAGTTCCCGGAGGATAATCGATATGTTTTGGGGTTAACAGAGTTTTCACTTGTAGGCTCAGCATAATTACATCGCTTATTATGATAATGATTTATCATGGTTTATTCGAATTGTGAAACTCACCAACTATTCGTAGTTGACCCGTTTTTCTCACATGCTTTTCAGGTACAACTAAGATAAAGTGATTGATTACGTGCTAAGTGCTTGATGTGTGTAAGGTTTGCGTGCTGGACGTTAGGATACATTATAGCAGATAGAATTATGAACCGTATTGTATGATGTGTGTATCACCTAGACGGTAATGAAAGACGAGATAATGTAATTTTGAAGTATATTAATGCATTCGGTTTTCTTTATAAACAATGTGGTTGATATCAGAGGTGTCTGTCGTATCCCGTTTACGTTTCCGCTGCGGTCACGGGGTGTTACAGAACTTGGTATCAGAGCCATTGGTTATAAAAGAATTAGGATGTCTTTAAAAGATACCTAAAATATAACCAGTAGCTCAAGTGTTATAGGATCTGAATATCAACTAATAATTTATTGTGACGAGGTCTGGATGAACTTGGATGGACAAGTGAGTTATTATGGTCCGGAACATAATAACAGACTTGTCCGCACGAGGGAATTCAGGGGAAGTCACGGGGTACAGTAATAGGTAAAAATGGCAACATATGTGTACAGTATATAATATTATTTATATGTGCTAATGTGTATATATATATATACGTGTGCATATCTTGTGGGTTCAAGTATTGGGAAATAAGACCCGGATAAGGAACCGGGGGATGTGATAATAAAAAGTACCGAGGATGCTGAAATTTCTAGAGCATCGGTTGGTGTTAAGTCGGACTTATCGGGTTATAGTTATGATGGTACCAAATCACATCTCCCGTTTGACATTAACCAGAAATGTCTAGTAACCGTCACTCCCAACCAAAAATTGATAAATCCCATACCCTACCAACACCGGTACCGCCTATTCTAATAACTTCCTATGTTATCCTTACATCCGTTAGATGTTTACACCATGTATGCTCGAATAGAATGATTACCTATACACAAAGAAGTGTTGGAATCATTATGGCATAGTTGGTTGTTCGTTCGTAGGAGGTATACTGTGTATGCCGGATATACGAATAGACACGGATATTATAACTCCGTGGTACGTAATCATTCGGTGCTCACGGTGAGCATGTATCGGTTATGCTGACATGCAAAAGGATATTGAAATCAAGCATATTAAACATTGATCTTTGTTGAGAAAGGTCTATATGTCAGTGGTGACAAGGGTTATGAAACATATTTAAACGTTAACCGATGTCAGGTTAAGTCCATATGTTATTATATTTGTGGGACATATATACTAGATGCCGGTATGTGTAATATATGTGATAATATTTGGTGTGTATGTGTACCTGTTGTTATGATTGAGCTAGTAACGAGTTATATGGTGAGATTAGTATTGATTACTGCGTACGGGATGAGTACGGCAGAATGACATAAAAAGAGTAACTCCAATGATGGAGGTTGATATGATTCAGTTGATTGCTCAAAGATAGCAGATGATGATACCGAATGTCGTATCACTGTTCACTGCTAGTGTTGATGCAAATGTGATCGCAGAATTATAGATCGAGCAATCACATGATTATGAATATTTCAACTCTTAATGTAATTAGAGTGAAAATGTTACACCGAATTCTATTATAACTACAAGTATTAGTTATATACTAAACTTGAATAGTAGTCGTAATGAATTAGATCCGGTGTGAAGAATATGTTTATCGGCTGTGTTAAAGGAATTATTAGTGGTTTACTGTTGGTAAAAGGAGGAATAGATTAGCAAGTGGATAGGAAAGATCGAAATGGTTGAGGATATTGGTAAAAGTTTAGAATATTGTGTAGTGAAATATGCTACAGATATGTTGGTAGATTATGTTGTATCGTGTTGGAACACGATGGTACAAATTATAGTTAGAAAATTATTACTCAGATGATATGGTCAGGATTTAAAGTTCTTGTGCTAGAGCATTGTTATTCGAGTAATTAAACTCAGAGATTGGAAACTGAACTATGAAGGATAGAAATGTTGTGTGCTGATCACTTAGAACACGCAAATCGTTTGAAGGAATTGTCATGTCTGGTAACATGGCTAATTACTCCTGAAACAAAGCAAAGTGAGTGCTAGATTGGGGACTAACTCCATCGATAAGGAGTATAGCCAACCCTGTAAAATATATACAACCTTTGGAAGGGTTGTGGCACAAGCCAGCATTTATATATTTGACTTTATGGGAAGCGGAATGGAAAGACGTTAGGTGAGACGTCGAGTGTTAAAGAAGGGAAATGATAAAGGTATAGTGCAAGATAGACTTGTGAATAAGTAGGTATGTCCTACAACCCAGAATTATACTAAGACTAGTTCTGGTGTGAAACCATGAACCGCATAAAGGGTCCTTCCCTGAATGTGGAAAATATATGGTTATCGGCAGGAAGAAGAATGTCGAGTGATAGTGGGCCACAGGCGTGGTAAAGATGGACGTAATGCCCTAATTGTAGAACCAATTGAAGCCAGGTGAACCGACAACCCCAACTCATTCGTGTACAACCACTCCGAATCCAACAACTTCAATAACAATCCTCCCAAAGAAATCAAATTATGCCAAACAGTTGTATTTGCTATGAATGTGGCAGTACAGAACGTTTCAAGAGAAATTGCCCAAAGTTGAACCAAGGTGTAGTTGGAAGACGAACCTCATGACAAGCATCAACCTCTGATCAAGCAAGGAGCCGTGCTTTTGTGAGTAATACGAATAAAGCACGTCATGATCCAAAGGTGGTATTAAGTATGTTGTAGTTTCAAATCAATAGGCACCAGTGATTTTTTTTTACGGTCGTCGATAGTAGTTAATTCCTGTTAATCTCCTACCCTTTGGAAAGATACCGATTAGTGAAACTATAGAACCCTATACTGTAGAATCGCTAACGGTAAATCCCTAATGGTTAACTAAATTGTTCGGAATTGTCCTATTATTCTGAACGATTAACCTTTCCCTATTGACCTACGACCAACAAAGTTAAGAAGTTTTGACGCAATAGTTAACATGGATTGGCTAACTCAACATGAGGCTGAGATCAAATAGGAAAAGAAGATGATTAGAAGCTCTCCTTCGGACGATGAAGCGATTAGATACAGAGAAAAGTGTACGGCATTATGTTGCCACTCTAATCTCACCTTGAGATGTTATAATATTTACGACAGGAAGACGTGGTGTATTTGACAAACATGATTGCCAAAGTATTTAAAAGAAAACATATAAAAGATATCCCGGTGATGCTCAAATTTCCACAAGTTTTCCCAGAAGAACTCCCTGGATTACCGCCAACCCGACAGATCGAATTCAGAATCGATTTAATGTCTCAAGCTGGCCCTGTTGCTAAAGTATCCTGCCGGCTTGCCCCGTCCAAGATGCAAGAATTAACCAATCAATTACAAGAATTGTGGGATAAGATTTTATACGACCTAGTTAGTCACCATGGGGTGCACCCGTTTTAATTGGGAAACGAAGGACGGAAGTGTTAGGATATACGCTGATTAGGGAGAATTGAATAAAGTGACGATCAAGAGTAGGTGCTCACTTCTTCGAAGTGAATGACCTGTTTAACCAACTGCAAGGGACGATTTATTTTCAGAAAGATTGATCTTAAATATAGTTATCACCAAATGAGAGATCCAAGAGGAAGACGATGCAACAACAGTGTTTCGGACTCGCTACGGCCATTATGAATTCTTAGTTATGCCTTTCGGGCTAACAAATGCGCCGGCAGCATTCATGGAACTCATGAACCGAGTCTGTAACTTTATTTTGACGAATTTGTCATAACATTCATTGATGATATTTTAATATATTCGCAACGTAAAGAAGAGCACGAACGACGGATAAGGAAAATTGTGGAAGTGTTAAAGCAAGAGGAGCTGTACGCGAAGTTTTCAAAATGTGATTTTGAATAAAGAATGCATAGTCCCTTGGTCAGGTTGTTAAAACAACAAGGATTTCGCATAGAACCAAATAAGATAGAAACCATTAAAACTGTGCCAAGCGCCGATTTTAAGTCTCCCCGATGGAGACGATGTTTTGTTGCGTATCGTGACGCATCGCGTAAAGGGTTAGAATGCGTGTTGACGCAGTATATGAAGATTATAACCTATGCTTCCCGACAGTTAAAAGTACACGAGTAAGATTACACTACTCACGACTTAGAACTGGGAGCGGTTATCTATGCACTTAAAATGTGGAGACATTGTCTCTACGATACGAAGTGCACCATCTTCACCGATCATAAAAGTTTGCATCACATATTCGATCAGAAAGAACTAAATATGAGGCAACGAAGATGGGTAGAGTTGTTAAACAATTACGACTGTGACATCCGTTACCACCCGGCAGGGCTAACGTCGTAACCGATGCCTTTAGTAGGAAAGATCGGGTTAAGCCATTGCGAATGAGGGCGTTGGGGATGATAGTCCAGTCGAACTTTTCGGATCTGATTCGAGTCGCTCAACGTGAGGCGTTGAAAGAGGAACAATTGGAAAAGGAGGAACTTTACGGCAATGAGAAGAATTTCGAACAATGCGTGCACGAAATTCTCTACTTCAAAAATCGGATTTGGATCCCGACCCTCCATGACCTTCGTGAATTAATCATTGACGAAGCGCATGGATCGAAATAATCCATACATCCGGGATCGGATTTGACTATTGATGATACAGATCTCTGAAAGGATGTTGTTAATGACCGAGAGTGGAGAAAGATATGGTTACGTATATTGGTGAAAATTTAAGTTATGCAAGAGATAAGGCTGCACACCGAAAACCCTAGGGAACGCCACAATGACAGAAAATTCGCCAATGATAGTGGGAATAAATTACATTGGATTTCGAGATGCAAATTTCCAAGTTATATATCAAAGGCATGAGGAAAATTGGGTAATCGCGAATTGATTAACCAATCCTCACATTTCATCCCAATCTATGACGATTACCACAATGAATTCTCGCCCAAATTCATAATGTTGAAATGGTAACTCGACGTGGAGTGCCATTTTCAATTATCTCAAATCAAAATAGTCATCCTACTTCCATTATTGGAAGGCGGGGGAGGAAGCATCGAGAGCTTGAGGCTTTTTATGGGTGAAGTAATTTGTTAAATTGAAAATGAATCAAGCCATAAGAGTCGAATTCATTCGAGAATCAACCAATCAGATTTATAATATTTAAGACAAATTGAATGCATCGCGTAATTGGCAAAGGAGTTATGCCAATATTCAAAGGAAACCATTGTCGCCGGAAAGGGGTGACAAGGTATTTTAAGGCATCACCTTAGAGAGGTGATATGAGGTTTGGCAAAACCGAAGATAGCTTCTTAATAATTTGGACCCCATGAGAACTATCTCTATGGTTGGTCATTTAGTTTACCGATTAAAGTATTCTAGTGACTAAGTTCTATACATGAGGTTTTGCCATGTATACGGATTGAAAAGTGCCTAAGCGACGAGGCAACGAGAGTACTAGTAATAGAGGTACTCATAGAGGACATGCTTGATATCATAACTAATTCCGTAAAGATAATAGACGGGAAACTAAACAGTTTGGACACACCAAGCGTTATTAATTAAGATTAGGTGGAAATTCACAGCGAGGACCAGATTATACTTGGTAACGCGAGAGTGAATTCTGAAGGAAATACCCCCACCTATTTCCGCAAAAGGAAGTAGTTGATGCTTAAAATTTCGAGGACGAAATTTTTTGTAACGGGGGGAGAATGTAACGATTCCGGCAAATTCAGGTATACCCTAGCCGGAATATACTATTTACGTGTTATTCAATACTGAATATAGGAATTAATGTGCTTATACGAGTATATAAGATTCACAGTACGAATTATACTCGAATATGCAGCTAGTCGTATCGAAATTACGATTAATCGATGAACGGTTATTGAAACCCGAACGAATCGGGGATTACATTATAGACGAAATATATAATGTTTAGTGATGTTACGAAGTATTAAAGCTTCGGGATAAGTAGATTAAGGCACAGAAAAAGGATTTCGATTTAAAAGTACGTCGGTACGTTAAACGAAACCTTTAATACCAAGCCGAGCAAGAGACGATCGATCAAGCCGAAAAAGATGCGTAATAACTAATAATATGACGTTTTAAGCTAATAAATGTCATGGTTTAAGTTTTTAAATCGGTTTTATATAAATTTTATTTTTAAGCCGAAAAAACGACCGTGTTGGCCTCGTTTTGAGCGGAATTAAACGTTTAACCGAAAAACGAACTGAACCAGATTATCCAAAACATTATCCAGATCATGGAAATCCAAATGAGTGGACTAGATTGAACAAGTGGGTCCCACCCCACCCATCCTATAGTTCCGATCGGAACACACACAACCACAAACCATTCATCTTTCTTTTTTACACAATCCCAACTCAACATCCTTCATTTCTCTCTAGTTCATAATCCAAAAACAGACAATTCTAGCAAGAATAACGAGGTAATGATCGTGTTATGTACGTGTTTATCTTTGTTTCTTGAGTGTTCTTGCAAGAAAAGGAAGTTTCCAAGTGAAAAAGGGTGAAAACCCGAGATGGAAACCGATTCTTGCATGATCAAGTGATGTATACAAGTTATACAAGGGATCTTGGTCCAAGAAAGGAGTTAAAAGAGTCAAAAACGAATTTTTACGGTTAAAATCTTTGTTTTAGTATCATAACCGTAACCATGAAAGAAATGGCTTGATCGTGAGTATAACTTGCTTGGTATTGTGGTATGTTGTTTGTAGGCTCTGTATTTAGTGGTAGATAAGGCGGAAAGATGAGTTTGTAGCTTGTAGTGTCGGAAAACGAAAGGTATATTCGGTTTTTGTCGGTGTATGTGTTTTTGGACAGATTGTTGGACGTTTAGAGTTAGGTCACGAAATTTTACAGAGGTGTTAAACACATGGAAATATGAGTTCTGTGAATTTTTGGTAATTTTTGGATGAAGGATGAATATTTGGTGAATTTAATGCTTGGTTTTGGCCAAAAATAGTGAAAAATAGTTAAATATCATGAAAAATTCTGGAAAATTGTGGATAAGCTTTTCATATCATGTATAAGTCACACACAAAATTTGAGATCCATTGGAGAAGTCTAAGTAGGCTTTTCGGTTAAACGAGTTCTAGGGATTTCTAGCTCGGTTTTAGTGAAAATGGCATTTAAAAGAAGATTTTGGTTTTGGAAAAATTACAGGGGACTATGTGGATGGCAGGGGACATCCAGGAGAAATTTGGGATTTTTCTAAGATCGTTTGATATTTACGACATATTTAGTGTTTAAATGGTGTTTAAAAATGGATAAGTAAATGTTAAATATAAGAATTAATTTATTTTTATAAAATTCCCCACTGTTAAAGAGTGATTTGTGCAAAATTTCAAGATCCGAGAGTAAATGGATAATTATTTGTGCTAATTATCAAACTTTTAAAGTAAAACGCGTAAACCGGTAAAGTTCGCTTAAGCGAGCTGACTGGTGTACAAAAAACCCTAAAAAAATGAACTATTTTCATGTAAATGAGCTAAACAAGTAAAAATAAATCATCCGAAAATAATTCGGATGATTTGAGTAATTTTAATCTATTTTAACAGTTTCCGGTACGCCAAAGACGGAAACGGGTCCCGCGGCCAATCGGGACGTCTAAACCGAGCTATAATTTCACATTTTAAATTAAATTATCAGACAACCACTATTTTCGGGTCGTGTGTGACCAAACTCATTTTTGAAACATAAAACGGATATTCGTGCTAGGCACACAAAACGAGAAAACGACTAATAGAAATTGTGACCATGGAACTCTAAACGACATCACAATCTAAGTCTGGAGAAGTGTTTCTGGGTTAACCTTGCCCCCAGAACGGGTACAGTGCTGGGTTGACAGTGTCCCCAGGTGTACCGATTGATAAGATTAAAGATTATATAAACAATAATTGTATAATAATGATCGTAGGGATCATATTACAGATTGGACGAGTTAACTGATATTGATTGTTGTTACCTACTTGCATGTGCTAAGGTGAGTTTTCACGAGCCCCTTTTACTGAACTGTTTTAAATATTTTCCCGGGGCGGAAAGCATGTTTTTATCAAAGTATTTAAGTACATGCTGATCGCATGGAAATGAACGTATTTATATAATGTTTATTGTACGGGAATCGTACGGTAATGAATTAAGATGGTAATTGTCTGAGTTGCTAACAGTGTAAGGCCCGAAACAGTGTTCTGGGGTAACCGAGTTCCCAGAGGTTATTAAATGTGTTTCTGGGGTAACAGAGTTCCCAGAGGTTATTGGAAGTATCCTGGGGTAACAGAGTTCCCGGAGGATAATCGATATGTTTTGGGGTTAACAGAGTTTTCACTTGTAGGCTCAGCATAATTACATCGCTTATTTATGATAATGATTTATCATGGTTTATTCGAATTGTGAAACTCACCAACTATTCGTAGTTGACCCGTTTTTCTCACATGCTTTTCAGGTACAACTAAGATAAAGTGATTGATTACGTGCTAAGTGCTTGATGTGTGTAAGGTTTGCGTGCTGGACGTTAGGATACATTATAGCAGATAGAATTATGAACCGTATTGTATGATGTGTGTATCACCTAGACGGTAATGAAAGACGAGATAATGTAATTTTGAAGTATATTAATGCATTCGGTTTTCTTTATAAACAATGTGGTTGATATCAGAGGTGTCTGTCGCATCCCGTTTACGTTTCCGCTGCGGTCACGGGGTGTTACAATAGCTGACCACTTCATCTTCTTTTCCAAATCTAAGACCAAGAGTTTGATTAGGATTTTTAGGAGATAAATCGAGGGTCATAGACTTATAGTGATCGGACAAATCTACCTTAGCTAAAAGTCGAGCATCGTTTCCGGCAACCTCCAACACCATTGCATGAAACTGTTGAGTTTTATACAAGTTTATCAAAGTTTCAAGTTAACCACTTTAGCATGAAAAACGCAACGGAAGCTTAGTTTTAGAACTTGTTTAATGAACATACCATTATGTAAAACTAAAACCCGAAATACAAGGATCAATATTACAAGAACTAAATGCTAACATAATGTAAAATGTACCTCTTCTACCTTTAGAAGAAGATGTAGGTGAATGAAGAAGATGATGACTCCAAATGGCAAGGTTGCAAGGTAGGAACCCTCAAGCTAGTATACCCCAAGCTTTGTAGCAACAACACCAATTAATTGCTAGGATTTGAACACTATACAAGCTCACAAAAACACCCAATTTTCTGCCCAAATGGCCGTGAGTTTTAGAGAGAAAGAGAGAGTGTTTATGAATTCATTCTACACTTGAAAAATTCAAAAGACAAGACCCAAATGCATGTGTTGTGAATGGAGGTAGATAAAGTGGTCATCACAAGAAGACAAAGCCTAGGATTGGACCAAACTCTCCACCCACATGGGGTGGACGGTTATGTTTTTTTTTTTTTTTTTTTTTTTTTTTTTTTTTTTTTTTGTTTTAACCATTTAAAACATCTCCATTCATTTTATAAAACTCATTTTTATAAAATGTACATACATTTATATAATTATTTAACTAATTAAATAATTAATTTATATAAACAAATTATCCAGATAATTTATTTAAATCCTCAAGTGTGTTTGTTTAGAAAACCAATTTCCAAACACGTAGTGTTCGGTATTCGTTTAAATGATCAAATCATTAAAAGAATACATTTGGTGTTGTCTTGCTTGTTATTGGGTATGACCCGACTTGGATCAAACACAGTTAGCCACATTAGTATAAGTATGTGTCTCGGGCATACGTAATTCCAACAATCTCCCACTTGCACGAGATACATAGAAAATTAATGCAAGTGGTGAATACCGCCTAACAACAGTTCACCACCCCTAATGTGTTTGACGAAGTGCCATTCAATAACATCATCCCTTCAAGTCCCTTACTTGATATGATTTAGGTGAATCTATCATTATATCCCTTTGTTACTAGATGTCATGTTGGATCTAAGAGACATAGGCGATCATTCTCTTTACAATTCAACTTTATCAGGCCTTAGACATCTAAACTCTCAACACATAAGAGGAACAAATTCCATCTTGACTGTATACGCCTCTCACTATCACTTTATACTCCACCCGAGCTCATCCTTATGTACCATCTTTTACGAATAGCGAAGGGGAGAGTCAAAGTGTAATACTTGGTGAAAATCAAGACCCAGTATACATCTCAGGTCTAAGGATAATATGAAATTCTCCTTTACTCAAAATTACTAATGATCAGGTCCATCGACTCCATGTAGTAATATTGAGAGCGGGTCAGTCCAATATTTGTATCCCACAAATATCTATGAACCTTGGCAGCAAACCTATGCTCCATATTCATTCCTTATGAATATCCACCAATTCTAGTTCATAATAGTCTTGCTTCATATTTGTTCCCACAAATGTGATCGACTACGGACTTTTAGAATAAGATAACTTATTCATGGATTAAACATGCAAAATTAGAATTTAACTCAAGATTCCATAATCATATAAAAGAGTTAAATTACAAAAGTCTTTTAAACGTAAATACAAAATAGATCAAATCCAATTACTAGAATATCGAAGTCCTAAGCCACTCGCATGACGCTCATGTTTCGGTCTTTCTAGGAGCTTCGTGAATGGATCCGCAAGATTTTGATCAGTTCCAACTTTGCGAATACATATCTTTCCTTTTTCAACTTCATCCCTTATGTAGTTGAATCTCCGCTCTATGTGCCTTGTCTTTTGGTGCGAACGAGGTTCCTTGATTTGAGCAATCGCACCCTCGTTGTCACAAAAGATTTCTAGGGGGTCTTGAATGGTAGAGACCACCCCTAGATCAGTAATGAATTTCTTCAACCATGCAGCTTCCTGAGCTGCCAATGAAGCGGCGATGTATTCTGATTCTGTAGTGGATAATGCTACCACTTCCTGTTTTGAGCTCTTCCAAGAGACAGCTCCTCCATTAAGAGTGAACACATACCCAGATTGTGATCGAGAATCATCTCGATCAGTTTGAAAGCTCGCATCCGTGTAACCTTTTATAGCGAGTTCCTCCTCACCAGATCCATATATCAGAAACATATCCTTAGTTCTCCTAAGGTATTTCAATATGTTCTTAACAGCCATCCAATGACTGTTTCCTGGATTCTGTTGGTATCTGCTTGTCATGCTCAAAGCGCATGACACATCCGGTCTAGTACATATCATCGCATACATGATGGATCCTATAGCAGAAGCATATGGGATTTGTTTCATTATCTCTTGCTCACCCTTTGAGCTTGGACATTGAGCTGAACTCAATATAGTCCCTCTTTGAATAGGTACCAAACCTTTCTTGGAGTTTTCCATCTTGAACCTTTTCAAGATTTTATCAATGTATGTACTTTGGTTCAAACCTATCAAGCGCCTTGACCTATCCCTATAGATCTTTATTCCCAAAATATAGGCAGCTTCACCAAGATCCTTGATGGAAAATCTACTTCCAAGCCAAGCCTTAACGCTTTCCATGGTTGGAACGCCATTTCCAAATAGTAGAATGTCATCGACATACAATACTAAGAAGGTTATTATACTCCCACTAGCTTTCTTATACACACAAGCCTCATCAGCGTTCTTGATGAATCCAAAATTTTTGATTTCTTCATCAAAACGATGATTCCAAGTTCTAGATGCTTGTTTCAATCCATAGATTGATTTCTTTAACTTGCATACTTTATTAGGATGTTTCGGATCGACAAAACCTTCAGGCTGAACCATATAGACATCTTCCTCAAGATATCCATTTAGGAAAGCGGTCTTGACATCCATTTGCCAAATTTCATAATCATAATGTGCAGCTATGGCAAATAATATCCTAATAGACTTTAGCATTGCTACAGGCGAAAAAGTTTCATCATAATCAACCCCTTGAGTTTGAGTGAAACCCTTAGCTACAAGTCTTGCTTTATAAGTATCCAAGTTTCCATGCATATCAGTTTTTCTTTTGAAAACCCACTTACTTCCAACAGCTTTGGAGTTGAGTGGTGGTTCAACCAATTCCCAAACTTGGTTGTCATACATGGATTGCATCTCAACGTTCATGGCTTCAAGCCATTTGTCACAATCATTCTTGGACATTGCATCACGGTATGTGGTTGGTTCATCCGAATCTACCACGTAGCAACCTTCTACAAAAAATCCATATCTTTCAGGTGGATTGCTAACTCTACCAGATCTGCGAACGTTTTGTGTGTTTTGATCAACCACTTGATCACTTTCAACAACCTCTTGTTGAGTGCTAGTATCAACCAATTGTGTATCATCTTGTGGTTCTTGATCCTCATCAAGTTCCACTGTTCTACTATTAGTTCCTTCCTTAAGGAACTTAGTTTCTAAGAACTTACCCTTTCGAGCAATAATAACCTTTTGCTCACTAGGGTCGTAAAAGTAATATCCTAAATCATCTTTAGGATAACCTATAAAGATACACTTAGTGGATCGGACTTCTAATTTGTTTGGGGTGTATTGCTTTACATAAGCTTCACAACCCCAAACTCTTAAGAATGATAGCGATGGAACCCTTCCATGCCATATTTCAAAAGGTGTCTTCTCCACTTTCTTGGTTGGAGCCATATTCAATATGCGAACAGCGGAAAGTAAAGCATAGCCCCAAAATGATAGAGGTAAAGTGCTTCTAGCCATCATCGATCGAACCATATCTAATAGGGTACGATTTCTCCTTTCAGACACACCATTATGTTGTGGTGTTCCAGGTGGAGTAAGTTGTGAAATAATTCCACAACTCTTAAGATGATCTTGAAAAACACCACTTAGGTATTCACCTCCTCTATCACTACGAAGTACTTTGATTGTGGTCTTGAGTTGTCTTTCTACTTCAATTTTGAAGTCTTTGAACATTTCAAAAGCTTCATCTTTGTGTTTCAATAAGTACACATAACCATATCGACTATAATCGTCAATAAAGGTAATGAAGTATCTTTCACCATTCCTAGTCATTGGTCTAAAAGGACCACATACATCCGAATGTATGATACCCAATAATTCTTTTGACCTTTCAAAAGTTTTATTAAAGGGTTGCTTTGTCATTTTGCCTTGTAAACAAGATTCACATACATCAAATGAATCATACTCATTTGTTTCTAGAATACCACTCTTGCGAAGAGTTTGCATGCGATTCTTGCTTATATGTCCAAGGCGACAATGCCAAAGATAGGAATCACCCAAGTCCTTCTTGAGTTTCTTGGTGTTGATATTGTACATTGAACTACTATGTGACGTACCAATTTGATCTATTTCATATATACCATTCATGGGTATAGCTTTAAAATAAAATATGCCATTCATCAAAACATGAATATCATAATCTATAAATTTAAGATCAAAGCCACATTGTTTTAAAAGGGACACGGAAATAATGTTTCTCCTTAACTTAGGAGCATACAAAACATTCTTCAAAATTACTTCCAAACCACTTGGAAGCTTTAACATGTAGTCTCCTTGGGCTTGGACTTCAACTCTTGCTCCATTGCCCATAAAGAGACTAATGTCCCCTTTGTTAAGTTGTTTACTTCTTTTGAACCCCTGCAACAAATTGCAAATGTGAGTTCCACATCCGGTATCAAGTACCCATGTATTTGAAGAAATAACATTTAGTTCAATATGTATAGTAAAGATAATACCTGAGGTATGCCCCGCATCCCTCTTATCTTTTAACGCTTTGAGATAGGTCGGACAATTCCTTTTCCAATGACCTATCTCTCCACACTCAAAGCATGGATCTTGCGCCGCAACCTTTTGCTTCTTTTCCTTCGGTTTGGTGGGCGTGATGGCTTTCCTCTTTCCCTTTCCTCGGACGTGGCCCTTGCCCTTAGCAACACTTGCTTTGGGGTTGGAGTTATGTCCCCTTTTTCCTTCATCGATTGTTAGAACGGGTAAAGCCTTTTTACCCATTCCCGCTTCGGCCGTTCTTAGCATTGCGTGAAGCTCACCAATGCTTTTGTCCCACCCATTCATGTTATAATTCATGACAAAGGTTTCAAACCTTTTGGTCAAAGAGTTGAGGATCAAATCCGTAGCCAACTCATTAGACACGGGACAATTCAACCTACGAAGCTTTTCGATGTAGCTTTTCATCTTTAGGACATAAGATGAGACGGTTTGGGTTTCCTCCATACGACATGCATGAAACGCTCGAACCGTTTCGAAACGTTCCGCTCTAGCTTGTTGAAGGAACATTTCCTTCAACTGAGTTATCATGTCGTATGCCCCATGATGCTCGAAATCCTTTTGGATTTCGGGAATCATAGTCCCTAACATGAGGCAAGAGGCTTGCACCGAATCTTTGGTGTACTTGACCCAATCGTTATAAGCCTCCTCATTTTCCACGTCAGGCTCGTCGGGAATGGGATCGTCTAAGACATATGATATCTCTTCTTGCTTGAGAACTATTCTCAAGTTGCGATACCAATCCATAAAGTTATTATGGTTTAGACGATCCTTTTCAAGGATGGTTCTTAAGGATAGGTTACGGGTGTTATGGGTAGAGGTGTTTGCATTGTTAGCGGCCATCTACAAAATTTAACAAAGTTTTATTTTAGTATTATAAACAATTTAATTATTAATACCCTTTTATTCCAGATTTTAAAATAATAATTAAATTCTAGAATCCAACGATAAATCAAATTTCGGTTAGGTGACCTTTATCCCGTTATTTGATTTAACAAGGTAGTCAACCTTGACAATTGCAACCCTTTGCAACTTCTAGAGGTATGGGACCATTCGAAATCCTTATTTCGTGTTGGCATGTTTATCCCATCAACACCATTGGATCCCATGCTTAGGTGACCTTTATCACATGGTTTCCAATTCAAGTCGTCCTACTTGTATAAACATGTAAGATTAACATACAAGTGGTTAGGTGACCTTTATCCCACAAATATGTTAATATTACCCTAAGTATATTAGTCTGCTCAAAATGGTTAGGTGACCTTTATCCCATTAAAAGTTCCCTAATACGTTAAGTGTCATACAAAAGGATGGTGTTAGACTTGTTTCCTTGGTAATATGAAAAAGGGATTTTTAAATTTTCAAATATTCTAGTTGAAAAACATTATGCCATATCCTAACATGCATTTAGTAATATGGCGATTTTGAAAACCAATTTTCAAGGTTCTAGTTATAATAAAACCAATTTTATTATATGTGAGTGATCGCTTAGTTTTAATAAACCCATTTAATTAAACTAATTGACGCGATATTACCAAATATATATTAGAACCCGTTTTATGCTTGTTGTCGTTCCTTTGTGACGGTTTGGATATCCTAATATCTATCAACCACACATTACATTAAGTAAAACAAACAACCAAGCATACACATGCAAAATATAGTCATAACCGAAAACCACTAAATTTGACCATACTTGTTAGCCGAAACAAGTGTAGGTCATAAGTCACACCTAAGGGACAAAACATGACACAAGGATGGAATGTTGACTCCCACTTGACCTTGCATCCAAATGCTTCAAGTATCCTCTCCAAGTTGTTGTGTTCTTTTTGGGCTTGTTAATGGGCTCCAAACTTCCAAAAGTCTTCTTGGACCCAAGAGTGAAATTTATGGGCCTAATGGGCTTGAATCCCATGATGGGCCGGTGAGGCCCAACAAGCCCAAAATTTCGGCCCAACCAATTTCACCAAATCTTGCAACTTCTAATTTTTACAAAATGTATCCTAATACATATTTTTCTAAAAAAAAGAAAATGCAACTAATCTACTTATTACATACCAACTTATGAATAAATAAATTACACAAGCCTAAGATTATGAATTATTACAACCATATTGAATAATAAACATAATCAAAATACACATAACAACAATCAACACATCCAAGGTCTAGGTTTCGGTTATGACACATCCAAACATACCAAATGTTCTAAGCATGCAACCTAAGCAACCAATGCCCAAATTTCACCAAAAAAAAAAACGGCCCCCCCCCCATGAGGCTACGGCCACCCCCCCCAAAATTTTTACAATTTTGATATTTCATCATCCAAATGTTAAATGGTTTCCTAAGATCTTTCCATGCATGTCAAGATCTTACAAAACCATGAGGGGTAAAATCCACCAAATTTTCGGACCTCCCTTTTCACCCATGAAAAATCCGAAATGTATGAACACAAAAGAAGCATAAGTCCTTGTAACCGGCTCTTGATGCCATTGTTGAGTTTTATACAAGTTTATCAAAGTTTCAAGTTAACCACTTTAGCATGAAAAACGCAACGGAAGCTTAGTTTTAGAACTTGTTTAATGAACATACCATTATGTAAAACTAAAACCCGAAATACAAGGATCAATATTACAAGAACTAAATGCTAACATAATGTAAAATGTACCTCTTCTACCTTTAGAAGAAGATGTAGGTGAATGAAGAAGATGATGACTCCAAATGGCAAGGTTGCAAGGTAGGAACCCTCAAGCTAGTATACCCCAAGCTTTGTAGCAACAACACCAATTAATTGCTAGGATTTGAACACTATACAAGCTCACAAAAACACCCAATTTTCTGCCCAAATGGCCGTGAGTTTTAGAGAGAAAGAGAGAGTGTTTATGAATTCATTCTACACTTGAAAAATTCAAAAGACAAGACCCAAATGCATGTGTTGTGAATGGAGGTAGATAAAGTGGTCATCACAAGAAGACAAAGCCTAGGATTGGACCAAACTCTCCACCCACATGGGGTGGACGGTTATGTTTTTTTTTTTTTTTTTTTTTTTTTTTTTTTTTTTTTTGTTTTAACCATTTAAAACATCTCCATTCATTTTATAAAACTCATTTTTATAAAATGTACATACATTTATATAATTATTTAACTAATTAAATAATTAATTTATATAAACAAATTATCCAGATAATTTATTTAAATCCTCAAGTGTGTTTGTTTAGAAAACCAATTTCCAAACACGTAGTGTTCGGTATTCGTTTAAATGATCAAATCATTAAAAGAATACATTTGGTGTTGTCTTGCTTGTTATTGGGTATGACCCGACTTGGATCAAACACAGTTAGCCACATTAGTATAAGTATGTGTCTCGGGCATACGTAATTCCAACAGAAACCGCCGCCGCCGCCATCAAATCAACCCATTCCTCCTCGGCTAGATCTACAATAATCGAAACCCTAGATCTATGTTAGAACAAACCAAACTCCACCACTAAATCTTATTTTGACACGATTGTAGTTTGTTGTATTCTGATTGTGCTGTCGGGTCGTTATTGTTAAAGGGTGTAGCGGCGGCGGTTATGGTGGTGGCTATTTGCTTGTTGAACTTTGTATTTACTCGATTTTCCGGAAACCTTTGATGCTTGTTCATAATTGGTTTTGAGAAATAAGAATATTGATAGAAAGAAGATGTGGATACTGGATAGTTATGGTGGATGATTGGAGAGATGATGGTGGATGATTGGAGAGGGTGAGAGAGATAGATGGTTTTTGTTGTTGCCGCCTAGAGAAGCTCCTAATTGTTTCAGAGCAACTAGAAAGAGATTCTTTAACCAGAAAGAATTCGGTTCAGATGTAGGATACCTATCCAGAAGTTTTCGCAACTCAATCATAGATGATGGAATCATCAAAGATTTGACCTTTTCAAACTCTGTCTGTAACTCACTAGAGGCCCCGAAAACAAAGAGAAGATGTGTACAAACGAGATATGCAGCAACAAGGAGAAGGAAAAGGATTGCATAGAGGAACTCCCGAACATTTGTCAGATGTGTCGATATCAATGGTGACTCATTATTTCGATGAATCATTTCTTCGGACAGAAGAAGATTATGGAAACACTTACTCGAAATCTCACTTATCAGATTCCATTGTGGAAGACATAATTTTTTCTGAAGAATTCGCCATGATATATCTGATCCATGCATAATTTCATGAAAAATGGATACAAATTTTTGGCTTCTCTTTGTTTCCGGGGCCTCTAGTGAGTTACAGACAAAGTTTGAAAAGGTCAAATCTTTGATGATTCCATCATCTATGATTGAGTTGCGAAAACTTCTGGATAGGTATCCTACATCTGAACCGAATTCTTTCTGGTTAAAGAATCTCTTTCTAGTTGCTCTGAAACAATTAGGAGCTTCTCTAGGCGGCAACATGCTATTGGGTGGTGGTCCCGCTTATGGGGTCAAATCAAGACGCTCAAAGAAGAAATATTTGAATATCAATCTCATCGATATCATCGATCTCATAAGTATCATACCAAATCCCATCAATCGAATCACTTTTTCGAGAAATACGAGACATCTAAGTCATACAAGTAAAGAGATCTATTCATTGATAAGAAAAAGAAAAAACGTGAACGGGGACTGGATTGATGATAAAATAGAATCCTGGGTTGCATATATTTATTCTTTTAATTTTATATATTAAATTAATTATGTTAAATTACAAAACTACCCTTATGTGCAATGCACATGACCATATTTAACGAGAAAAGTTAACGGGGTTAGGACTAAAGGATATAACGTGATAGAGTTTTTAAACATAAAGGATGTTTTCTGTCATTAAGTTTGCTAAAGGACAACCATTGAAAAAACATGCAAACATAAAGGACCAGTTTTGCCATTTTGTCTATCTTAAATATATACAAACGAAACCTCCATAAATTCTCTCAAGCCACCATATTGATTTATTTGTAAATGAAGGCTTCTCATGCATTTAACCCGAGTTTACAGGTATGGGTCTCATCAAACCCATATAGCTTATAAACGGGTTATAACATCTCATTATATTAAAAATTAATCCATCAAATATTTGATATAAAAATCCTATAAACTATAAAACAAGGATATACTAAAAATTAATATTCGATTTTTTTAAAAGATATTAATTATAACTAAGATATTTATAGTAAAAAAAAAGCGGGTAATGGGTCTCACCAAACCTAGATAACTTTTAAACTAAGTTATAACATCTTATTTATTTGTGAAACTCTTTCATTATCAAATTCTAAGTATATTATTAAATTTTTTTATAGTAAATAAAATTAAAATCCTAAAAAATATATAAACATTAGAAATGAAATAAAACAACCCCGTAATACGGGGGATTATATAAAAATTAAAAAAAAAAGTTGGTGGGTTTTCCTATATTGTGTTATTTGGTTGTCCATTGTGTTTTTAATTGGGTTTTGTATGCATTATGTTATATATTTTGGTCATTGTGTTTTTCAATTATACCCATATTAAAGATACAATTTTGATGCTAGACTATCACTATCTAGTCAAAAACACTTATAATCAGTTCCTAATCACCTAAGCAAGCTAGGTAAGTAGGGTGTCGAACACAAGGAGTATGTGGTCAACGCAAATCGTGCAAACAAGTTTCAGTATTATGAAGTAGTAAGTTTTAGTGCTGACCACACAAGCAAATAAGTTGGCTTCAATAATGATTAAGCAAATTAACGAATCCAAGCAATTAACAAAGATGAATCATCCCCGGGGTTCAAGAATGTAAGTAAACAGTTTCTCATGCAACCGACAGATTAGTTATCACAGACTGACTAAAGACTGATTAACAAGTTAACCCTTAGGCACCAACAATCGCTAACACACGACATTGGTTATCAAACGGTCCCTGCCAGTGTGACTCAACTAAGGGCAATTGTCTGCTTCGTTGTATTCAATCTAGTTAAACAACCCTATGAGCAATTACTATAACAACCGACAAACTAATCATTCTGATCAACGTAAACCTAAACCGATTGAATGCACAGAAATACTAAATATACTCATAGATCAATCAAAGATAATTACAAGTAGTATGTTCATGGTTACAATCAAAACTGAATAAATACAAACTCTACATCCCGGGAATGAATCGGAGAGATTAGCCAAGCCTCGACATCATGGCCAATAATGATGAAATAGAACATGTACTTGGCCTCGGTATGATCCGGTATGATGGAATCGCCCTCAGTGTGCTCTGGAAATCGCCTGGTTCAAGATATCAGATGATAGTGTTGTCCAACATGAAAATAACTTAAAACCCTAAATTTCCCGTCTGCGTCACCCATCGTGACACGTGATGGGGTCTTCACTGGTCCATCGCGTGTCACGATGGACCAAAAGTCAACATTTAGCACCCATTGTGATACGTGATGGGTCTTCAAGCCTGCCCATCGTGTATCGCGATGGGTCTTGTCACCAGCAGAATTCTTTTGTTCTTCCTCATTTTGCGTGCTAGACGTCCCCGGTCTTCATCTCGTGACTCAACAGGTCTATATTAGCTGCTTTAACGTCTATGACCTGAAATGCAACAGACACGTATGAAGTATCAAAGTTCCCACAATAAATAGATAAAACTAAGAAATAAGCGAACTTTAATATATACAAATTAACCAACCATCACATCCCCACACTTATCTTTTTCTTTCCCTCAATCAAACTCTAAAGCAAACATCAACCTCCATCATTGGTATGTAAATTATCACCATTAATACTAGTAAGGTTTAAGGTCATACACGGTTTCCCAGACTGACAATTTCTAGATTGACATCTCACAAATAAGGTTAGATGATATTATAAAAACAATAGAGCCGCCCAGATGAGTGTACTTTGTTTCCAGTTAAGGCATACATGTTCATACCCCTCACACCATCAACACTCCTCTCAGTTTAATATCTTGACTAGCAAAAGATGTGCCAGCATATGTCTCTGCCCTCAAATACCAAATATGGGTCACAACTTAATAAGCTTGCAGGCCAGTCTTATCTCCACCCACTACCCACCGGTTGCATAAAGACTCGAACTAGGGTTTTGCTGAGGCTGTTGTAGGGCTGTTCAAAAAGCTCGAGGCTCGAAGCTCGGGCTCGTGCCTCGCTCGATAAAAGCTCGAATAAAACTAGCTAAAAAAACTTGATTTGAAACCATCTGAGTTGAATCGGCTCATTTTTGTAATCAAGCTCGGCTCGATCATTGCTCGGCTCGTTGGCTCGATTTAAATCTCGTTTAGCTTAAAATCAAGTTAGAGCCTTAGCTGAGATGCCTCGTTCAATTTCAAGCCCGAGCTCGAAACCACCTTGGCTCAACTCGAGCTCGACTCGTGAACAGCCCTAGGTTGTTGGGTGCAGATTAGGCATATTTAGTGACTAAGGTGGATGAAATCCAGTTAAACAAATACACAGACAACTAATAAAAAAACAAACATACTGCTAATTACATAACTGACTTTCTTTTTGGCTTTTTGCTGAATTTGTCAATTTTTTTTCTAAACTGATAGACAATACACCGAAGCGAATAAATATACAACTCTAATAAACACATATATACAACTCAACCGTGGCATACGTACATTGTGTACTATTCTCAACAACTGACTATATACAACTCGATAACGAACTGGATTTCATCACACAGGGTTAAAATAAAATGAAGGCCAAGGCTGAAATGGTGTGTAATGTTTAGTTTAATAAATGAAAAGGAATATGGTCCAAACAGGCTCATAGGGGGGTAATGTCGGGTAAGGAAATTTATTTAGTGAGGGAAAAGTGTATGTAAGGGTTTTCTAAAGTCCTAATCTCCATACAGATGGTGGTATTAAGATCTCGATAAGCATGTGAGAAGCAAGTTCTAACTCTGTAAAACATACCGGTTTCCCTCAATCAGTGGTATAAGACACGCTTTATATCTATTATATAATATGTGTATTAAGTATAGGGGCTATCTCACAATATATCTGGAATTATGGCCGATATGAAACATGTATACCCGTCCCCTTGACTCGTTATCCCTGCCTAAACGACCCCATTTTCAACTTCTCTTTTCGAAAACATTTGTGAGTAAGACTATCGAGAAGTTGAAAAACCAACTATGACTAGAAACCTATAACTTGGCATTAATGACAATAATTAGCATTTAACAACTTTGGTTTCCGAAAACTCTTCGAGGTACTATCGGGCTAAAAATTTTCAAATTTCCTCCATCCCCACACTTGAGGTTTACATTGTGCTCAATGTTAAAATATTTAAACAATTAATGAACATTTGAGGGACGAGGTTGAAATTGACTTTTTTAACAATTTAAAACTCGGGGCTCTAATGTGATGGTTTTACTAGCAATTATACAATTACACTTTTAACATTTAAACTAATAAAAACAAAATATATTATGAAACTGAAATCACCTGATATCCTCGACAATGAAATGGAATAATCGGCTCGCGAACTCTCGTAAACACTTGTGCACACTCGTCTCACCCCAAATACCAAAACTGACAACCAATCCTGCAAAATCTCGAGACGCGTAGAAGAAAGCTTCTCACAAGTGTAAGACATTGGTCTTTTAAGAGTTATAAAAATGATTTTATGTTAATTTTATTAAAACAATTACCGAGCCGAATTAAGTTGTTTCATAATAAATTTTGTTAAACAAGTTAAAAACATTAAAAGACCTAACTCACTTTCGGAAGAATCACGATTGCATTTAGCATATGCAACAATCCCTTTAAACCCCCTGGTAGCCCGGGTAGACGAGTGAGGTCTCGTGAGGGTTTATAGTGAACTACACCCACAAAGTTTCAAATACAACAAAATATACAAATAACTCAACTCGACAACCAATATATACAAATAAGTCCAACCAGTTACCCATACAATATTCCTAGCATAATAATAATAATAATATACAGACCATGAGAATAAAAATAAAATAAAAGATACAAATACAGCAAAATGGTAACAAAAGTCTACTGTGGTGGTGGCGCATCCTCATCCGCAGGCTGCTCAATAAATATGGTTAGTGAAGGAGGAAGCAGTACCTGCAAAAGAACAAAAATTAATCATCAAGGCGGGCCAGGTGGGCCCGCGTCTCATCCATATGGGCTCGAACCCCCTCCCTATGAGCTCGAGACTCCTCCCTATAGGCCCGAGCCTCCTCCTGCATCTGTCGCTGCTGCTGAATAATTATGTCTAATGTGACCTGTTGTTGCAAATGCGGTGGTGGCTGTGATGATAAAGATGATGCCTGCCTCTGCGGATGCTGCTGCTGAGGGCGCATCATGCGCGAAATCAGCACGTGTTGCCTATGGATAGGAATCCCCATTTGAAACGATGTAGCAGCAGCTGATCCTGGAGGTGGTGGCACATGTGATCCCTCTCTAACCTAAACATCTCTGTAGCCGGTCCAGGGTTGAAGAACTCGACTGGATATCTCTCAAAGACCCCCAAACTCAGTGCTAGCGTCGTAATATACGACCCCAAGGATAACTGGGCTGATGCCCCTGTAAACTCCGACCTCTAGCAAACGATATGAGGAGCAGCAACGCAATGTTGGCCTCCCTGCAAGTAATGATAGACAGGAGGCATAACAAATCAAAGTTGCTACACTTATCGCGGCCCGAATGACGGCCAGCGACAGTGTAAGCAACGATACGATGTAAGTACCGATGGATGGGGTCCCGAATAGAAGACACCACTACAGAGCTCGAGAGGGCCCCGTCCGCGATCTCCTCCCAAGCTGAGCTAACTGAGCCTCTGTGACACCCGGTAATTTCCCAATCCTATAAACTAAGTAATCAACCTAATAATTAGATGATTGTAAATATTGAGCGCGCCATGTTAGAATCAGCGTGGGCATTTGTTATATGCGCCGTGCGCGAGCGCGCCATGTTAGAATCAGCGCGGGCATTTATTATATACGCCGTGCGCGAGCGCGCCATGTTAGTCAGCGCGGGCATGTTATGTACGCCCTGCGCGAGCGCACCATGTTAAGAACCTGCGTGGGCATATGTTATATGCGCCATGCGCGAGTGTATTGGTTTTATGTATCCATAATGTTGTCTATTGGGTTGACCGTCTCGCATGATGCTAAGGCGGGTGCATCCCAAATCGTATATGCGCGTGCGGAAAGGGAACTAACCTCCCCGCATGGCGGGAACATTGAGAGCTAGTTTGTCTGAAGCTCCAAGATGGAATTGACTTCAACATAACTGATCACTATGTTGAAATACCAAGACCACCTGGAGAATCTACAAATGAAACTCAATGTCCCTGACTGCGAGAAGGTTACGTACCTACCCGCAGCAAAGAAATGTCCTTCACGCAGAAAGCTATGCGCACAAAGTGATACGCGCAGAACACTTAGTCTATTCTCCAGATGTAAGGAGATTACTCCCGCCTAAAAGGAAACAGTAGCGTGTTTCAGAGATTTTCCACTTTTTACTGTACACTGACAAAAGTATCTGAAAAAGCACACTGTAACATGAAAAGTCAACTGTCAGCCACCCTACTCCCACCAACCACAGACCTGCATGTCCTGTCCAAATCAAATCAAAATCTTTTATCCACTACTCCACTTTTAAATAAATAATAATAATTTCCATACTTTACCATCATTGCACCTAGATATGAAAAGATTTCAATCCCCTAAAGCAAGGGATTGTGTTCCCTTGAGTTTGCCTATAAATATGTAACCTAAATTATCACCCAAAACACACTTCAAACTTCTCTCTTAAAGTTGCACGCACTAATCATCGCCCAAGCATCCGTTTGATTTTCAATTCCGTTCCTGTTACTAGACCTTCAATTCAAAGGCCAACACCAAGAAAACCCGAATCTCGATTAATCCCTTAACAAGAACCACAGGCGAGTCTCACAGCCCCTATTTTCACTGTTTTCACTGTTTTTAAACTGTTTTCGGGGCGAGGGACACGTACTTAAATAATGTTTTATCATGGTATACTTACAAGCTATGCAAGCGATTATGTGTTTAAATTATGTTTCATGATGAGAAATGCGAACGGTTATCTATGGTTTTCGATGTATGTGCGCTAGAATTCGAGTAAGTGATCACTTTACCATTGGAACTCGAAGGGTAGGGACTGCTGGTTTGATCCACCCACTCGTAGGGGTCGCACCTCTTTGCATGGACGAGTGCCTAGTATGGTCATGGGGCAGTACTATGGGTTTGAGCCCGCTCGTAGGGGTCGCGCCTCTTTGCATGGACGAGCGCCTTGTTTTCCGGAACAACGTCCGCGCGTAACCCGCGGGACGGTATTATTGATTCGCTCGTAGGGGCAACGCCTCTTTGCATAGACGAGCACGGTTTTTCAGAAATGTCCACGCGTAACCCGCGGGACGGCATTACATTATTTAGCTCGTAGTGGCAGCGCCACTTTGCGTGGACGAGCACGTTTTTCAGAAACGTTCGCAGCGTAACCCACGGGACGGTATTACTTATTTCGCTCGTAGTGGCAGCGCCACTTACACAGACGAGCACAGTTCCCAGAAATGTTCGCGCGTAACCCGCGGAACGATTTTATCAGATTATGTTATCAGAACTATGTTTTACTAAGCATGTGTTTCAATGATGCTATCAGAATTATGTTATAGAATGATTTTTATCAAGACTATGACGCGATACGATTTATCAAGTTACTAAAACTTGTGAACTCACTCAGTTTATACTGATTCAAATGTTTTTACGTGTCTTTCAGGAGATAACTAGGTAGCGCATGGAGTCACACTTAGAGCACCTCACGATGAACATCTAAAAATAGCTTTTTGGAAGATTTTAGTTCTATCCCTTCGATGCGCATGGTTGTTCCCGCCGCGCAAGGGGATATGGCGTGGAAATCTTCAACAGTTCTTATACTTGGATGTTTTTATGTAATTTTTAAACAATGTAATGTATTTGTATTAAACATTTCATGCGCAATGAAAATCTAACTTTGAATGTTTGCAATGGCCCGTGCTTAATTATCAATCCCCACTCGCGCGCGCCCGGCTGATTCCGCCGCTCAGGGCCGGGTGTGACAGCCTCAGTCAACCAAAACTCCCGGTCCTGTTGTGACCGCAAAGTATAACCACGAAAACTCTGCAAAAACGGGGGAGTCTGAACATCCTCCCGCGTATAAAAGCCAGTGGCCATAGCAAAATCCAGGACCGACATCTCATACACGTGTCGTCCGAGTGAGAATGACACGACATGCGGCTCGACGAAATCGGTGGCCGTGAATTGGAATGTCTAGTAAAACTCACGTGTGAGCTCGACGTATGGAGTCGAGTCACACTCGAGCACTCGTAGCCACCGAGCTGATATCAGCTCCCGTAGTCTAACCTCCGCCCCTAGGGTACCAAACAATACCCAATCGAATGTCCTATGTCTAAGGAGCTGCATACCTCGAATATGTGTCAGTCTGGTATACTCCTCAGACAAGATGTTGAATCTGAGCACCATGTGGTGGGTGCGTCCCCATCACCAACAATCTCCTCTCGCTCGATGTCAGGAGTAATCGGCAAATCCTGACCATCATACTGTATCACTCAGGGTGGGTGCTGCTGAATAACCCAGTGCGGCTCGGGATCACCCCGAGGAACAGTAGCAGGGCCACGGCGGCCCTCGCCCTCAAGCCGAGTCCTCTGCCTCTTACGCCCGTGGGCGTCCGAAGCACCTGTAATGTCATACATGTCTGCAAAATTGAAAGTCAAGTTAGATATGCCACACTGTGGCGACGACCGTATAGTATTTCGGTCGCGGTCGTCCCACACATAATAAAATAATATTAAAATAATGAAATAAAAATAAATAAAAACGAAAAATTCGGGGACACCCTGTACAATATTTTATAAGATTGTCCCACCGAATGAAGATTAAGTACGGGCGGTCAATCAATTTCCAATTTAAATCCAAATTAACAACGCCTCCCCACGACTCGATTAACAAACTCACAAACAGACTCGACTCGTCTATTAACAAACAGACAACTACTAACATACTGACTAATGTGCAAACAAGCACAAACTTACTGATAATCACGATTAATGTGCAAGCAAACAAGTGACAATTCGAGCTTAGAATAAAACATATTAATAAAATATTAATAACGTATTCTTAAATCAAGTTTAAAAAGTTATCGTTTAATTTTTAAAATTCACTATCATTAAGTTAATAATAAAATAATGATTTTAAATTTTGAACTTCAAAACCCGAATTATCACTATGTTACGCATAACCGATACACTCGTTTAATCAAACTAATCAACCACACCACCCAACAAACCCGGAAACCATAAATTTCAAATTCCCCGACCAACATACAAACGACCCCGCACCCCGTAACAATAAAATAATCACGAATGCCTATAAATTCGCACCCCGTAATTACTCAAACCCGACATAATAAAACAATATGGACTACGTACCTCAATCTCGAGATGCAATGATTATAAAAAATAAACTGAAGATGATTGTGGCTACAGTGATGATGGCCGTGGAACGGTGGTGACTATTGTCTATGTGTGGTGACTAGTGTCAATGTGTGGTGACTGGTGTCAATGTGTAATGGCAGTGGTGGTGGACGGTGGTGGTTGTATATGGGTGAACGGCGGATGGTGGATGATGATGGTGGTTAGTGGTGACTGAGAAGAAGAAGAAGAAGAAGAAGAAGAGTGACGGTGGTGGGTTGTGATTTGTGACGGTGATGGTTGAGTGGCCGGCGGTGGATGGTGGTTACAGTGAACGGAGGGGAAGAAGAAGAAGTGAAGGGGGAGAAGAAAAGATGTATCTAATATATTTTTTTCCGGATCATCCACAACCCATCGCGATACGCGATGGGTAAAATGAACATGGGTAGCGTATCGCTACCCAAATAATTGTCAATTAGGGTTTGACCCCATCGCGATACGCGATGGGGTGTGAAGGGACGTCATCGCGTATCGCGATGACGTCACTTATGTCTGGGATCCTTCCTCCATCGCGATACGCGATGGAGATGGCTTTGTTAACATAAAATTTTGCACGAAAACGGGTCCGGACATTTTCCGACCCGACCACTTTTTGGCATCCCGACATCACCCTGAAAACATTTCCAAACTCAAAACATGCTTTTCATACCTGGAAAGATGTGTAATTGACCAAACTCTTACCGAACTTCATGAACTTCCAACTCTTCAAACAAGCTCCCCCACACTTGATGTTTGCTTCACAAAACTCAAGACGACAATTAATACAAGACTCAACAAAATGAAAAAAAACTTGACAGACATAAACCCGGGTTGCCTCCCGTAAGCGTTGAATTTCATATCTACAGCTCGACAGTGCCTCGAGCTTTCAGTTATCTTCATAAATCGGTGAAGTCACAATGAAACTCACCGATTCCTTGTCCATCTCGTGAATATCCTTCATTTACAAATATGGCTTCAATCTATAGCCATTCACCACTTGCCTCACATGGCTTCAATCATATTAACCATGGTTTCCAACTCTCACAACCGAATATGGGCCCATCCACTTACTTTTCAACTTACCCGGGAAGAGTTTCATCCTCGTGTTGTATAACCAAACCTTTTGGCCAACTTCAAAATTCTTCAAACGGATATTAGCATCATGAACTTTCTTCATATTTGCCTTGTAAGCGGATGCATAATCATATGCCTCGTCCCTCAACTTTTCAATTTCACACAAAACTAACTTCCTTTCCTTACCTGCATCATCATAATCCATGTTAACCTGTTTAGTAGCCCAATATGCTCTTTGTGCAATCTCTACTGGTAAATGACAATCCTTTCCATACACAAATCTATAAGGAGTGGTTTCAATTGGCGTCTTATACGCGATTCGGTAGGCCCATAGAGCATCGGTCAACTTGGTTGACCAATCCTTACGGTCCGAACGAACAATTTTCTGTAAAATCTATTTGATTTGCTTATTGGAAACCTCAACTTGTCCACTCGTTTGTGGATGGTAAGGAGTTGCAATTCTATGATCAACACCGCATCGTTTAAGCAATTTCCCAAATTTAAAATTTTTGAAATGAGATCCCCCATCACTTATGATTGTTCAGGGGACTCCAAATCTAGAAAATATGTTACTTTGCACAAAATTGCAAACGACTATGTGATCATTCGTCCTAGTGGCTATCGCCTCGACCCATTTAGACACATAGTCGGCGGCCACTAGGATGTATAAATTACCGTGTGAATTCAGGATTGGGCCTATGAAATCGATCCCCCAAACATAAAAATGTCAATTACTAGGATCGGGTTCAAGGACATCTCATCCCTCTTTGAAATGCTCCCGAGTTGTTAACACTTTAAACAGTGTGTCGCGAACTCGTGAGCATCCTTATACAATGATGGCCAAAAAAAGCCACTCGTAAGGACTTTTCTAGCAGTTTTCTTGCCACTAAAGTGACCCCCACACGTAGACGAATGCGCGTCTTCTAACACCGATCTGACATCCTCCTAGGGTATGCATCGTCTGATCATCTGATCTGTACTTGATCAGGTCCGGGTCATCCCAAATGTACCGTTTGGCTTGTGACATAAAATGTTTCTTCTTTCTCCTTGGCCAATGCGTATCACCTGAAACTTTAAAGTTAACAATATGAGCAAACCAGGGATTTTGTGAGACTGTCAAAATGTGTTCATCCGGGAAAGACTCGTTAATGGGCCCATCCTTGTCTCCATCTTCCACCATAATTCGGGACTAGTGATCTGCAACAACATTCTCACTTCCTTTCTTGTCCCGAATCTCTAGATCAAATTCCTGCAGTAGCAAAACCCATCTTATGAGCCTCGGTTTTGCATCATTTTTGTCCATTAACTGCAGAGTGGACAGAATAAATGATTACTTTACTTACCCAAATATAAGACCTGAATTTATCTAGATCATATACTACTGCTAGTAACTCTTTCTCGGTTGTTGTGTAATTCAATTGATCATCCGAGAGAGTTTTACTCGTATAGTATATGGCAACGGGTTTCTTGTCAACCCGTTGACCCAAAACAGCCTCGACCGCATAATCACTTGCATCACACATTATTTCAAAAGGTAAATTCCAATCGGGTGATTGCAAGATCGGTGCTTCAACTAATTTCAACTACAAAATGTCAAAGGCTTTAGCACATCCATCATTAAAGTCAACGGGGCATCCTTAAGCAATAAATTACATAAGGGTTTGGTAATATCACTAAAACCCTTAATGAACCATCTATAAAACCCAGCATGCCCCAAAAATGATCTAATGCCTTTAACATTCGTGGGATGAGGTAAGGTGGAAATAACTTGAACCTTAGCTCGGTCCACCTCTATCCCACGACTCGACACAACATGGACCAAAACAATCCCCTCTTGGACCATAAAATGGCTCTTCTCCCAACTAAGAACCAAGTTCGTTTCAACACATATTTTCAAAACTCTTTCGAGTTGATTTAAACATGACTCGAAATATGTGCCGAAAATAGTAAAGTCATTCATGAAAATTTATAAAGACTCCCCCACCATATCGGAAAAAAATACTCATCATGCACCTTTGAAAGGTGGCGTGGGCGTTACTAGCCGAATGGCATTCGCCTAAACGCGAATGTGCCATACTGGCACGTAAACGTAGTCTTCTCCTGATCCTCAGGATGAATAGCTATCTGGTTATACTCAGAATACGCGTCTAAAAAGAAATAAATTTTTTGACAAGATCGCTTTTCGACAATTTGATCGATAAATGGAAGCGGAAAGTGATCTTTCGATGTTGTCGCGTTCAGTTTTTGATAATCAATACAAATGCGTCACCCGGTTACCGGCCGGGTGGCGACCTCGTTACCTGTGTCTTCCTTGACGACCTGAATGCCCGATTTTTTCAGTATTGTTTGTGTCGGGCTTACCACGTGCTGTCTGAGATAGCACAAATAATCCCAGCATCCAACCATTTCAGCACTTCTTTCTTCACCACTTCCCGCATGTTCGGGTTCAAACTCCGCTGAGCATCATGTGCGGGTCTGACATCCGGATCTGTTAATATCTTGTGCATCACAATTGAAGTACTAATTCCCTTCAAATCCGCTATTATCCACCCGATTGCTTCCTTGTTTTCAACCAGCACCGCCATCAAAGCATTTTGCTGTTCAACATATAAATTAGAAGCTATAATAACATGCAAAGTTTCATTCATACCAAGGAAAGCATATTTCAAATGCTTTGGAAGCTCTTTCAGCTCAACTTTTGGTGCCTCCTGCAGTGACGGTTTTAGCCCGGTATCATTTTTCTCGGGGAAGTGGTTCCACCGGAACTGACCATGGTGGACGGTCTCCTCGCACAGCTTTAATCTCCAGCTGTCTCTCTTCCTCTTCCAGCAACTCATATGTTTCCACCTGTAACCTGTTAAACAAAAAACACGTCTCCGTTTTACCATCCGTGCAGATGACAGAGTCGTATAGCGGGCTCTTCAATGGCATCAGCCATAAAGCACTCATCATTGACCGGAGAATTATTTCCATGTGTGAAAACATTAATCCTCAACTTATGGTTACCGGATGCCATGTCAACAGTACCATTTCTACAGTTAATGTTGGCATTTGTGGTGGCCAAAAATGGTCTACCGAGGATAACCGTGGGCTTTTTGGTCCTTTCACCCGAAACATAATCAAGGACCAAAAAGTAAACTGGAAAGTAGAAATCTTCCGCCTTGACGATAACGTTAGTCAATATCTCCCGAGGAAGTTTTGGTGTCTGGTCAGCTAAGACAACCGTGGTAGCGGCTGCCTAAAGCGGACCAAAGTTATACAGATCGTATAGACTTCCCGGGAGAATACTAATGCTAGCTCCAAGGTCTAGAAGCGCCCGAGTCATTTTAAAATCACTCACTTGAATGGGTATAATGGGCGTTCCCGGATCTTGTAGCTTGGGTGGAAGAGCACCCGAAAGAATTTCACTCACGTTATCATTAAAATCGATCTGTTTGGGAATCTTATGACTCCTTTTCTGTGTGCACAACTCTTTCAAGTACTTAGCATACGCAGGAATATGTTTTATGGCATCTAAAAGGGGTATGATAATTTTAACTTGTTTAAACGTTTCCTACATTTTTTCTTGTTGCGGGCTCCGTTTTGATCTCATATTCGCCTTAGATGGCGCCAACAGAGCATCGGGATAGGGTATGGTTTTCACCTTCTCCTTGTCCTTAGGGTTGTTGGTGTCATCTCTCAGGACCGGTTTATTAATATTTGTTTCACTTTTATTAGATTCAGTTAATTTCACCGGTTCTGGCTCGTCATCACTGACGAGATTTTCATCAATTTCTTCCACCACCCCCTCAACCAATGGTGGTGGAACCTCAACTTTGTAATCATACTTTTTTCCATTTCTTAAAATACTTACCTGGTTAACGTGCTTTTTCAAACTCGAGCTGTAGTGGTTCGGGTTGACCGTAGTGTCACTCGGGAGTTGACCCGCATTCTTCTGCAATCTTGCCATATCTGCTGCGAGCTGACAAATTTGCTTTAACATTGCCTCTGACAATTTATCCCGTAACTTCAACTGCTGCTTCGTTTCAGCCTTATGGTCTGTCATAACCCTCATCAATGCATCCAACTTTGAGTGCACCGACTCATCAGCATTTCCCGAGGACCCTTTCTGCTGGTCCTGACTACCCGATGAATTTCCACCTCAGTTACAGTCTCTGTTATACCCCCGATTCTGATTATACGAACCCTGCTGATAACCGCCCTGGCGGTAATTTCCCTACGATCTGTTCTGGCTCGATCCCTGAAAGTTCAGGTTTAACTGTGTAGACGTGTTCCCGTAACGAAAGTTCGGGTGATTCCTCAAGCCCCGGTGATAAGTGTTTGAATTAAACCATTGGCCCTTGGATTCCAAGTAAGCATAGTTAACCTCCTCGGGCTCATCCTCCTCGTCATCATAAAACTCGGGGCAATTTTCTGACTTATGCCCGAGATCACCACACTCTTCACATACCAGGAATTTCACTCCAAATTTACCAACCTCTTTCTTTTTACCCTTTCGATACCCGGCTAGTTCAAGTTCTAACTCAGCAATTCTTTCAAATTCACTCGTGACTGACTTAACTGATCTGGAAGAAGTATCGTGTCTTCGTCTTTCTGTTGTTGCCTCTGCTTTAGAGTCTTCACACATGAATTCCAAAAATTCCCAATCATCTTCCTCAGGTTGGTCCAACAGTTGACCGTTACACGATTCTTTCAAGTGTTTTCTGTCCTCATATGTCAACCCATCCACAAAACACTTCACCAATTCCCACAATTCAATATGGTGACGTGGGAATTTTCTGATGATTTATTTGAATCATATGAATACCTCGTGAAATAATTCTCCCGATAACTGTGAAAAGTGACGAACTACCATTCGGGCCTCGTTTGTCTTCGACTGCGAATAATACTCGTTCAAGAATACCTGCTGCATCTCTGTCCAATTCCCAATACTATGCATCAGCAACAAGTTAAACCAGTGTTTTTCTTTATCTTTTAAGGAAAACTGAAATAACCGCAACCGAACCTCATCCCGATCAAACGTACCATCACCAATCGACCCGCAAATAGCCGAAAAATCAGACAAATGAGAATACGGTTCTCAGAAGCCGTCCCGTGAAAGTGTGGTACAATGTTAATATAAGATGGCTGGGACTTAAAAGTCTGTTGTCCCGGCAATCGCTCCTGTGGAACAATATGGGATGCTCCATCTGAAATAGCCGGTCTGAACTGACTGTTAACACCCTGAACCGGGGCTATAAAATTCCTTCTTCGCCCCCCCCCCCCCCCCAAGATTCACCAAACCTCTTCTGTTCACCTGAATAACCCGATCTCTTTCAACCCGTTCTGCCCGGTTAACTCTGTTTCTACCCATAACGTTCCTTCCTCCATTTCTGTTAACCACATCACCTCGTCTCTAATTCACCGGTTCTTCCACTACTTCATCCCAATTTTCATCCCCCTCATTTTCCATCTCAAAACCCTCATTCTGCCTTCGCCAATTCACCTCTTCATTACCCTCAAAACCTAGACCCGCATCATTCTCTTCCCCATCTTCTTCATCTTCTAAATTCATACTTGGCGATCATCATCAAGATTAATCCGAACTCTGCGTCTAGGAGTTTTATTTGGTACTGATGGTTCGGTTCGATCGGCGTCTTGGTTTCGGTTTTGGTTTCGGGTTCTAAGAAATGAGCTGAGTTATTCGGGTTGTTTTGCTGGTTGGTATTTAATAGTGGAAGTTGGTTATTGTTGGGTTGGTAATTGTTGTCTGGGTGAAAAACATTGTTTCGGGGAGTTGGTTCGGGTCTTGGTTCAGGTTGTCATTCTGGTTCTGGTTTTGATTCTTGTATTGACCATCCATCTCTGAATTTCTGTTCTGAACTCGGTTCTGCCGAGCTAATCTTTCAATTTCGGGCTTGAAAACAAGCGGTGACTGTCTGCCCGAGTGGCGGGTGTGCATAAACCTGTTACCTGCACAAACAACACACCCCGCGTAAAATGGAAAAATAAAATTTAAACTAAAAACTAAAAATTAAAGCTAAACTTAAAACGAAAATAAACACAAAAATCAAATAACATGAAAAACACTAGGCGGACTAACTCTCAGGTAACGACGCCATTTTGATGCTAGACTGTCGCTATCTAGTCAAAAACACTTATAATCAGTTCCTAATCACCTAATCAAGCTAGGGTAAGTATGGTGTCGAACACAACGAGTATGTGGTCAACGCAAATCGTGCAAACAAGTTGCAGTATTATGAAGTAGTAAGTTTTAGTGCTGATCATACAAGCAAATAAGTTGGTTTCAATAATGATTAAGCAAATTAACGAATTCAAGAAATTAACAAAGATAAATCATCCTCGGGGTTCAAGAATGTAATTAAACAGTTTCTCATGAAACTGACAGATTAATTATCACAGACTAACTAAAGATTGATTAACAAATTAAACCTTAGGCACCAACAATCGCTAACACACGTCACTGGTTACCAAACGGTCCCTGCTAGTATGACTCAACTAAGGGAAACTGTGTGCTTCGTTGTATTCAATCTAGTTAAACAACCCTATGAGAAATTACTATAGCAACTGACAAACTAATCGTTCTGATCAACGTAAACCTAAACCGATTGAATGCACAGCAATACTAAATATCAATACTCATAGATCAATCAAAGATAATTACGAATAGTAAGTTCATGGTTACAATCAAAACTGAAATAAATAAAAACTCTACGTTCCATGAATGAATCGAAGAGATTAGCCGAGCCTCGACATCATGGAATCATCAATAATGATGAAATAGAACATTACATGGCCTCGGTATGATGGAATCGCCCTCCGTGTGCTCTGGAAATCTCCTAGTTCAAGATATCAGATGATAGGGTCGTCCAAGATGAAAATAACTTAAAACCTTAAATTTGCCGTCTGCGTCACCCATCACGATACGCGATGGGGTCTTCACAGGTCCATCACGTATCGCGATGGACCAAAAGTCAACATTCATTTAGCACCCATCGCGATACGAGATGGGTCTTCAAGCCTGCCCATCGCGTATCGCGATGGGTCTTGTTATCAGCATAATACTTTTGTTCTTCCTCGTTTTGTGTGTTGGACGTCCTGGGTCTTCATCCCATGCTACAACAAGTCCAAATTAGCTGCTTTAACGTCTATAACCTGAAATGCAACACACACGTATGAAGTATCGAAGTTCCCACAATAAACAGATAAAACTAAGAAATAAACGAACTTTAATATATACAAATTAACCAAGCATTAGTGGGTTTTCCTATATTGTGTTATTTGGTTGTCCATTGTGTTTTTTAATTGGGTTTTTGTATGCATTATGTAATATATTTCGGTCATTGTGTTTTTCAATTGATACTCATATTAAAGATAAAAATTAAACAAAGATTACGTCATTGTGTCTTTCGTTCGTCATTGTGTCTTTGTGTTCAACGTTTGTCTTTATACTTATCTTTGTGCTTTAGTCATTGTGCTCCATATTTACTTAATTTGAGAAAAATAGTATTATGTTCATTGTGTATTACGTTCAAGTCAATTTGTAATATGTAGATTCCATTGCGTTTTACGTTTCAGGTCAGTGTGTTATATGTATTTACCATTGTGTCTTACGTTTTAGGTCATTGTGTCGTCATATGTATTCTTTATTGTGTTTTACGTTTCGGTTATTGTGGAATATGTATTAATCGTTGTTTTATATGTATCAGATAATTTGTTGGTACTTTTCATTATATTTACATATCATTACACAATGGTATTATTAGTATTTAAAAAACCACTAGGATCAGTTGAAAGACACAATGGCGAAAAAACTTAATAACAAATAGAAAAATACAATGATGAAAAAAGACACAATGGTAAGCAAAAAGACACAACGACGTAAATTATTTTTTATTCTTATATAACAAAATCATACTCATATTAAAGATAAAATAACGCTTGTTATTATGGTGAATTTTTTTTTTTAAATATCATATGAAAAAGCTATAGACGTTTAAAAATAACGGGGAAATTAACATGTGACTTGCATGTGTAGAGAGAAAATGCGTACTATTACTTTTATACCCCTTTTTCTTTGGTCCATACTTGACACATGTCAATTAGTTATGGCTTCTCATCATTCTCGTTTTGTTGGCCTTCGTAGAATAACTCAATCCCACTATATAATGGACATAACATGTTGAGTTTAGCTTAACGAACTTTGAACATTTAGTACTCTAGTTTAAACCTCAAAGTATCATGAATTTAGAAAAATGTTCAAATTGTAGGGGTTGCATTGTAAATAAGATTAAGTTATGGGGTCCATAAGGCCACCCGTAGTGGGCGAGAACACCGCCCCCTCCCCCCCCCCCCCGGGCGAAATGGGGGGGGGGCGCCAAACCTTTTTCGCCGGTGTTGTGATGAAAAATAATTATAATAAAATCATGTGATCGTTGAACGGTCACATTAAAAAAATAAAAACTTAGTATAAATACCAAACCAATTCAACCCATTTTTCACCGTATCATACACAAATTCAAATATAAATACCAAACAAATTCAACCATTTTCACGATTTCATAATTCTTCACATTTTCATTTCATTCTATCTCAAAATTGATTCCCCGTGTCACACCCCGACCAAAGGCGGAACATATCGGGGCGTAACGTATTGACTGGACAGTAGCTTAAAAGATACTAATTAAAGTGACAATAATTATTTAATTCATTAATATCAAAACAAGTACACAATTATAATAATCAAAACAAGATCATATTTATTGTTTGAATATATATATCCTAAGGTAAAAAAAAACTAATATCTCCAATCTTGATCAAGATAAATTACTTATACCAGTAGCATGTATGAAAATAGAGTTTGTCAACACGAATGTTGGTGAGAATACATAAGTTTTAGTTTTATATATATATATATATATATATATAGATAAATCACAATTCATATGTAAATGATGAGTACTACAATTCTTATGAAAATGTAAACAAACTAAATAGATGTGGACCCGTTCTTATTGATACGAAATCAAAGTACTTGGGTAAATGTATAATCATACTAGATGAGGATAGATGAGGATGAGATACCAACCACCAAACATAAAATAAACAATTAAGCACATAGAGCATTATCATAGAGCATGCAATAGTCACACATAAACATATATTGAATTGTGTTTTGAATAGATGTGGAAATAAAAATGTGTAATGTAAATAGGGTATACATGCCACCCGCAAAACTTAAAAGTGGAAAAAGGGGGATATGTAAACTCACCTCGATAGACGAACAACAATGATTTAGATAATGAGAAGATGGGAAAAGCCACACACGAACGTTAAAGCCTAAGAGAAACGGGAGTACGGATATGCTTAAGTCAAGATTCAATAGTTAAATAATAATAATACGTATTTAAGGATTTTCATTAAATAAAACATGTATTTTAATTTATGAAAACAAAACATAACTCAATAAATATTAGTTGTAGTTTTATTAGTTTACTTGATTAAAAACATAAATCTTTAAATTTTAATATATAGATATTATATAAGTAAAACACATCTTTAACAATATTATTAGTTTATTAATTCGCTTAAAAGTACACTATAATACTTTATTATATAAAACATATTATATATATTTTAAAAAAAATTATAAGTTGATTAAATATATATAAAGTTTACCTTATATAAAACCATTAACATCAGTTTACGTGATATTACATATACGTACATATACATATATGTATAACTAACTACACATACACGTACATACACGGACGAGTGACTCGAGAAAACACAAGTTCAATAATCGATTCTTAATAAAATAATTTATTTAATAATAATAATTATTATTACATTAATTAAATTTGCTTAAAAAGTTAATTACTAAAAAAACCTAAAAAAAATGGGCTGGGGAAGGCTTGAACCTGCGCCCAGGTCGTCTCCAGTCTTAAACAAGATGCATGTAACCAACTGAGCTACTCAATAACTTGTTTAATCCATGAGAACCAAATATTTTATATGTGACATTCGTCAATTTCGGGTCACTTTTGTTATGTAAACCCGACCCGTTTGTAACCCGAACATTTCAAATATATAAAATATTGGATCTTGTCATTAAAAATATATAAAATATATAAAATATTATTTTTTTTTATATTATGCATTGTTTGACCATTTAAACATACCCATTTTTATGCAAACCATAAAAGAATATTTATACCCAACCCTTCACTCCTTCCCTATATATACACACCCATCTTCTTCATTTTACTCTTGCTACATCTCCAAAAAACTCTCTCAAACTCCATAGATTCAAGGTTGTTATTTCTTATGTATTTTTGAAGTTTTGACTTCTCAAGTCAAATTACTATAGTCTTTCTTTCATTCTAACTTGTTCATCTAACATTACTAACTCTTGAATATGGTGGTACAACATATATATAATACACACCCCTTGTTTCCTTTATTTGTTACTTCACCGACTTTGGTTGGTTAAGTTTCGAATGTCATAAGGCAAGGCTTCATGGAGGACTTCGTGTTCTTGATATATATTTACACACACATAACTTATTATACATATCACTTATGACTAACTTCTAACCCTTTAGTTTGTTCATCTTATTTACAAGTTCCATGGTGTGGGTTTGTATAAGACTAACCTCGGTTTAACCGAAACTAGTCCAAACCGGAAACCGAACTTTTGTTTACTAGTTTTGTTAAAATAGTTGTTTAAACATGTTTATTGCTTGATTTGAGTTTCAAAAATCATTTTTACAAGTTCTTTGATATTTAGCATATGGAATCCATCTATGAACTCGTTTGGGAGATGGAAACCGAACTAAACCGAAACTTTTGCTTAAAAGACTTGTAGTTAACTTTTTTTGTTGTAAAATTTAAGTTTTATTCATTTATAAACCAATATACAAGTTCTATGATATTTGGGCATGTAGAAACCATCTATGAACTATTTGTGAGATGGAGACCGAACTATACCGACTTTTACTTGCTTAAGACACACAAGTGTGTTTTTAGTTATCAAGACTTGTATATTTCTTTAAAAAATAGTTTACAAACTGATTTTAATTATTTTTCTTAAGTACTTGGAATAGTTGGATCCAACTTGATCTCTTAACATAGTTTGGACCGACAAAACCGAACACTCGCTTAACGTGCGTTGTTAGTTCTAAACAATAGATCTACGTACTTGGTTAAGTGTTAGTATGTTTTAATGAGTTATCTCATAACAATTAATATTTTGGAAAGTTGACTTTGGGTTCGACCATTTGTCAAGACCCGAACCGACAACCCGAACACTCGTTAAAAACCCGTTTTAGTATCTTTAGCCTAATGGAACTTGCATTTTAGCATTTTCCCCACCTTATTACTTAACATTGGTTAAGTAAATATTACGGTTAGATACTTTAACCCGGTTTTGAGCAAACTTACATTTTTTAAAAGGGTTATTATTATAAATTCTTAAATAGTTACATTTTAAATCTTGAACTTTAATTGATTAGTTTTTGCAACAATTATTTTATTTAAAGACCTTCAAAACAACCTTTCTAAATCCAAAACTTTCTTTTATTTAGGCTTCATACGTTAAACTCGTCATTCCGGCAAATCTCCAAATAATCAATCTTTCAAGTTTATTACTTGAACGTGAGTAACTTCATACCCCGTTTTCTATCTTTTATTTTGGGGGTGACATTTCAACTTATCTAAACTAAATGTTTTATACTTGGGTCTTAAACCATAAACGTTGTTGTATACCTTACTTGAATAATTGCTCGATTTGGTGTTCTATGCTTATTTGATTATGTGTTTATCGCTTTTGGATGGTGGAACTATAAATCCTAGACCATTTGGCAACCCCTCATGGCAAGGTGTCGTTAACGTAATGCAATTAACGATAACTATAAAATCCTAAACTATTTGGCAACCCCTTATAGTTGGGTGTCGCTAACTTGTTAGCGATAACTATTTATCCAAGTTTATAGCTATTATTTATGGTTTTGTATACTAGTTTTGTGGCTTTTCATACTATATATCTATTGTTCAAACTTATGAATTGCTCACCAACCTTTGTGTTGATAAACTTTATTTTATGAAATGTTACAGGTTTGCATCTAGGTTGATTATGGAGTTCGGTGAAGAAAACATCACAAATACCGTTAGGATATTAGCAAAAATGAACAATATTTGATTTGATATATTTTGTTATATTTTGTTGTATTTGAGTTATGAATATTTGGTTATGTGACATTTTCGATGTTGTGAAATGAAATGAGTTTGTTAAATATTGTCGCTTTAAATAGTGTCATGCGCTTATGAGCAATCGTTGCATCCCGGCATGTTCCGCCGCCTTTGGTCGGGGTATGACATTATACACACAAACAAACCACCATATGAACTAAGAACCCTAATAAATCAAATTGATTAAATCCGCTGATAATCACTCAATTAACCATAGGGTTAATTTGCAGCAGATCATGACGACAAGAACCATATAATTAGTTACCTCAGTTGATTATTAGTCGAGTGCGAATGGGCTTCAACAACCGACGACCAAAACGGGATCTAGATGGGGGCCTTGCAGGTCACGATTACACAATTAACAATGGGGGGTTGAACGGTGATGGATTGAGGACGGTGTGTGCCAATTTAATTGTACTATAGACAAGTATTTATAGGGCTTCGGGGTTAATTGGGTCGCGGTTAGAGATGGCGATAAATCAGCGCCTACAGGCTGTATTATAACATAATTAGAGTATGCTTGGACGCATAAATTAACGATTGACGTGTATGTATAACAAAATCCCGTGATTTACGCCTTAATCCATGGATCAAAATCGCAGGGGGGTGTCGGCTGGTGGCGACGGGAAGGAGAGAAGGGAGGGAGAAAGGTTTTGGGAAATTTTGCAATTTAGTTCCTGCTCTTTAGGTGTGGATCCAAAAGTGGTAATAAGTTAGTTAGGGGGTATTATAGTATATTGTTCATAGTTATTATTAATAAACAAATAAACGAAATATATAACCATAAACGAGGGCGGGAATTTATTTAGTAACGACCGTTCGAATAATAAATGAGGTAAAAGAAACATAAATGGGTTGGGTTTTGGGGTTTTAAATTTGATGAATGTTACACCCCGGATAGCCCGAACTCTTCCGAAATTTGAGATCAAGTAATTAAGGAGATTCAGAGAATTTGTCAAGTGCAACAACGAGTGTCGGAGGATATAAAAGAGGCCAAAAGCGGAATGCGGGCCGTTGCCAATACGATAGTATCTGGCTCTACAAGCTCTTCGTTGCCACGTAGGTGATCGTATATGCATCAGGATCGTACCGAAGCGAACGATCGTTTGATGAAGGACTACTTCAACGACACACCTACATTTAACGACGCTATGTTTCAACGTCGTTTTCGGATGTCTAAGCGTTTATTTTTGCGCATCGTGGGAGATTTGGAGCGAGAGTATACGTATTTTCAACAAAAACCTGACACAAGAGGATATTTAGGATTCACCGCCATCCAAAAGTGTACTTCGGCGCTACGCATCCTTGCGTACGACAACACGACCGACATCAACGACGAGTATTTAAAGATGGCTGAGAAAACGACGCGAGACTCGTTGGAGAATTTTTGCATTGGTAAATTTTAAAACTGTTTACATTAATTACTATTTTTAATATAAATATTTTTTTAATAATTTATTTGTATAGGAATAATACAACTATACGTTGGTCGTTATCTGAGGATTCCAACTTCAAACGGCCTGACTCGCATATACGACGCACATGAAAACAAACATTCTTTTCCCGGCATGATCACGAGTATAGATTGCATGTACTGGGAGTGAGGCAACTGTCCAACTGCATGGCGAGATCAATACACTCGTGGTGACCATAGAGTACCAACGGCTAGTTTTTAAGCAATTTGTTCGCACGACCTCTGGATTTGGTCGGCTTACTTCGGCTCTGTCGGGTCCAACAAAGACATAAACGTTCCCAACGCGTGCCCCGTGCTAGAGTATTACATCAGCCCTAGCATACCAGTCTTACCCTTTTATGCCAACTATACCTTCTATCGTCACAAATACTATTTGGGAGATGGGATATATCCAGAGTACTCGATCATCGTCAAAACGTTTCAAGACCCGATCGAAGAAAAAAGAGAATACTGTAAGAAGAAGCAAGATACCGCGCGAAAGGATATCGAGAGGTGTTTCGGGGTTCTAAAAAAACGTTAGCATTATGTGAAAAACCCGTATCATGTATGGATGATGGCAAAAATGAGCGATGCCATGTATACGTGTATCATATTGCATAATATGATTTTAGAAGACACTGGCAAAGCAATATGTCAACACTATATACCAGGAAGTGTTCCAGAACAGTTCCCTCAACCAACCGCAGAGCAAAGAACGCAAAACATTCACGAGCTCACATCAAGTGAGATACATAACCAACTTAAGGCGGATTTGGTTCAACACGTATGGGATAATCGTCACGATGAAGTAGAAGACGAGGACAAATACGAATACGAGGAGGAAAACGAAGACGAGGAGGAGAACGAAGACGAAGACGAATACGAGGACGATGACGAAGATAATGAATAAATTAGTATTTTTATATGTATTTTTTATTTTATTTTTGGTGTGTTTTTTTTATTTTGATTATAATTTATATTTCTTTTATTTAGTTAATTTAATAAATTTTAATACCTCAATTGGTTTTGTTTGTTTAGTTTAGTTATTAAAAGAAAATAATAAAAATGGTGACGTGACACTGGAGGGGCTATAACACCATTACACCACAAAAACAAATTCCTACCCATTGCTGACTGGGCGTCATGTGTCGTAATTCGCCCAATTTATAGCTCTTCCACTACACATAGCCTGAGGGCCCTCCTCCTTTACTTGCAACTTTCCACTTTTCATGCTAGCAACTTGCAAGTGGACAAAAGGGTGAGGGATTCACAAATTATTTTATTTATTTATATACAGATGTTTGTGGATTCACATATAATTTATTTGGTTTGTTTAGATTTACATGTTTTTTTTCACTAATCGTTAACCGAACAAATCAAAATTCGCAGGAGTATAACATAAGTTCACTCAATTGGTTTTGGTTTTGATTAAAAACTAGAGTTCATCTGATGATATTTGATGCACATAGTAAGAAAGCTTTCCTGCATATTTGTTCTAGCAAAGTATAAAATTTTCAGGTAGTATGATGATGCATAGACGCACCATAGTAATGAATAACTTTTTTTTATTAAATTGTATATATGCACATTTATTTAACTTGTTTTAAGTAGATAACTATGTTAACATGTAAGTATTTGTATATTTTATTTCAAATGTGATAAATAAGACGGTTACGCAACCGTCTAGACGTCTACTCTGTCCCAACTCTCAATATATTTGTTAAGCTCAACATATATATGTGGGAAAACTCCAATTGATGCTTTTAAACACCCCTTTATGAGGATACTTTTCCACATTACACATCTCACAAAAAAATAAAGTCTCATTACCTCTCTCACCCTCTGTATCATAATTTGTTTGAAGACGTTTTTACTAAAAATGATTATACTCGAGATTAACTGCTATCATTCACGCGAGCTGAATAACACCTAGAAACGAGTAGAGATACTCTTATGTCATTCTCACATTTAGAGCACCCACAATGGGCTTCATATCCCTAGGTTTGAATATATGTGGCATTCATTGGACAAGCCTCATCACAAACTTTACCATTATGAAGGAAGTTTGCTAAGTTGTAGTTCTTGACTACAAACTTGTAACAAACAACCAAAGTGGGTCCCAATGTCCCATCTCTCTCCTACACACATTATATATATAGATAAATATTAGATTTTGGTGCCACAAAAGCCCATGTAAGTTACTTTTAGATAAATTATTTTGACAATTTCACAAATTATTAAGATGGTGTAATGGTTAAAGTTGTGTTTGTTAGGTTGTTGTATTGCACAAATCAATGGCGCAAGTTCAAGTCTTGAATGTCCCCTTTTAATATGAAAATTTTTGGCTTGCCTTTTGGTTTTATCATGGTCTCATGGATAGTTTTTTTTTTTAAGTAATAGAATGATTCTTTATTTATTTTTATTGTTTTTATTTGGTTTAGTATGTGCTTCTTATATATATATATATATATATATATATATATATATATATATATATATATATATATATGTATTCTTATATATAAAATATGTTTTTTTTACTTACAATATTGAGTTTATGATTTAGTGTCCGCACCATTAATACCGCTCGAATTTGTGTCGGTTCGATGCCCTAATGCACGTAATTTTTCTTTTTGGTTTAAATATGCTAATATGTTGTATTTTGGCATTGACGAATTTTTTAATTTTAATTTTATCTTTGGTGCACTAACCCGATACCAACCGAACTCGTGTTATGCTTTTAACATTTTTTGTTTTAACATTTTCTTATCATAAGTCTATACAAATATCAATATTATTCTAACCTTCTGTTGATTTATTTTTTTAGGTTTATTGTCGTTACCATAAGGAACCTAAATAATGCTAGCCGAGCATGTATCGTTGCCCAACGCAACGCGGTGGGTTTATTAACTAGTATATATACATTATATACATACATAGTTTTAATATTTTTTAATGGGTTTACGGAGGTTTGTTGTTATAGAAAAAAGTGGGGTTTTTGAGAAAAGTTTAAAATTTGATGTGGCGATGATGTGTCGGTTTGTATAAGTTTGTTGTTGTAGATGCTTTTATCTAGTTAAAGTTGATTTTGTAGTAAACTTTCCCCTTCATATTACTTAAATAAAAATAATTTATAATAATATTAATCTATTAAATCAATACAATTCCTCTACATGTCCTTCTACTAAGTTGTCCACCTAGGCCTCCAACTCACCATGTTTTTATTCTCATAGTGTCTATTATGCTGCCACGTGTCATATTCAACACACACCTAAAAAACTTATTTAAACCAACCTTAAGATTTTTCCACAATAATCATTTTAATTTAATCTCTCTCTCTCTCTCAGCTTACTATCTCCACCATCCACCATCTTCTATATTCCAGTAATGTATATCGAGATTAATCATTTTCCGGTAAGGTTATATATTATCAATGTTTTCATAACCGGATTGGACACCGAACCAGATGGCCCACCGGTTCACCCGGTCGGACCGGCTGAACAAATTTGGTCAAAAAATGACGGATCAAGCTTAAAAAATGATTTTTCAAAAAAATATTTTTTTTCTTAGAAGACCTGTTCAACCGGTCCGGTTTTCCGATTCGATCGGCCGAACCGGTTCGGACCGGCCGGTTCCCTGTCAGCCGAGCGAACTATGTGAACCGGACTGGTTGGTGGACCGAATCCCGGTCGGACCGGTTCGACCGGCCGGTCCGGTCCGGTTTCAACAACATTGTATATTATACTCTAATGGCCAACAATGTTATATGATTTTCCGACAAGGTTATATCTTTTTCCGGCAACATCATATTTTCTTTCGGTTATTGTAGATCTAACCTTTCTATCTTTATTTTCATTGTTAACTGATTTTTAAAATCAGTTTAGGTTCTAAATCAAAAACGGCGATGAAGCTAATATTTCTACATATTTACGTTTTTCCGGTAAGTTTTTCCGTTCATGTGTTATACCTATAACAATGGTTGTTTTATATTTATTTGAAGTTTTATATTTTTCCTGTTTTTTTCTTTTACATTTTGTTCTTCTAGGTTCTAAATAAAAAAGCAGTTTCATCCATGGGCATTATCATTATTCTTTTCCCGGTAAGGCCAATTTAAATTTTCCGGCTATAAATTATAATTCAAATCTTCCATAATATCAATGTTATAACAAAACTTAATTATTTCAGGTTATTGTCCCGATTGATGTACGGAATATTTCATTTTACATTCTAAATAAAATCGGAGATACCATCGTTATTATCACTATTTCGTTTTTCCGGTAAGACCATTCAAATTTTCCGGTTATAAAATTATAATTAAAATCTTCCATAATATGACTATTAATATTTGACTTTATCATTTCAGGTTATTGTTCCGACTCATATAAGCTAATTGCATGGATTGAACATTAGCTAATAAGATGTATTTTTTTTAATTTTTTTAATATTGATGTATAGTTTTTTTAATATTCATGTATATTTCTATTTATAAGATTATAATATACATTAAATTATCTATATTAATATAATCATTATTCTATTATTTTTGTCAACTTCCAAATAAGTGACAAATATTCCGTCTAATTTAAAATCTCATTATAATTTCCAATCTTATATTAGTTTACATTTTTAGATCTATACACATTGAAAAATCTAATTAATACAATTTATATAGTTTGACATTCCTTATTTTTTGAAAAATCGAATGAACAACTCTTTTTTATGTTTTTAATTTTTTCCATTTTTATAAACTCATTCCTTAATTTGTGGTTTGACCTAAATAATAACCTAATTATCCCATTATTACAACTGATATTTTTTGACTTACCTTCTTTGTTAAAAAAACCGAATGAATAAGTAATAAATTAAATAAATTTCCGACCGATTTAAGTATTTGACAATTCATATTAAATCGTTTTTACCATTCATATTAAATCGTTTTTGACCATTCATATTAGTTTACATTTTTAGATTTATACACATTTAAGAATCCAATTATGGCACTTTATAAAGTTTGGCATTCCTTATTTTTTTATAACAAACCGAATGAACAACCCTTTTTTATGTTTTTAATTTTTTCCATTTTTATAAACTCATTCCTTAATTTGTGGTATGATCGAAATAATAACTTAATTATCCCATTATTACAAATTATATCTTTTGACTTTCCTTATTTGTTAAAAAAACCGAATGAATAAGTTATAACTTAAATAAATTTCCGAGTCTTACTTACAACAAGGTTTAAGTATCCAATTAATACAATTTATTGAGTTTGATTATCCTTATTTGTTTAAATAACTAATAAGGATAGTCAAACTCAATAAAATGTATTAATGGTTTTAATACAATTTAATTAACATATTTAAACTTCTTTTAAATTCGGAATTTAACCAATCTTTTAACAAAGTTTTAAGGTTTTAATACTCTCCATAATTTTAAACTCATTTCAAAATCTTTCCATAATTTTTTGAAGTTTTCAAATTAACCGATTTGATTTTCATTTTTGTAATTATTTATAAATTAATTTGTTATATTAGTAAAATTAGAACATATTTGATTTTAATTTTTGTGATTTCACATTAACTAGAATAAGTTATCATTTTAATATTCAAAAAACTGATTGTCAAACTAAAAATCCTTGCCATAATTGTAATGTAATCTTACATTAATTTACGTGAATATTAATTATTAATTAATACTAAAATAATAACCGCGTTATTTTAGAACACAATATTCATATTGACATAATTTCTAATAATCAATACTTAATATATCATAAATTAAATAACCGTTTTATCATCAGTTATAAATATTATTCGACACATATGATTTAGTGAATATTATTAAGCATGACAACTTTTCATAATTTATTAATATTAATATTCTCATGAATCAAGATATTTCAAATTATTTATATCTTTACATGGAAGACTAAATTTAAACTTAAAACTACAAAATTTAATTAACATATTTAAACTCCTTATAAATTCGGAAATTGACCAATCTTTCAACAAAGTTTTAAAGGTTTTAATACTCTCCATAATTTTAAACTTATTTCAAAATCTTTTCATAATTTTTTGAAGTTTTCAAATTAACCGATTTGATTTTCAATTTTGTAATTATTTCTAAATTAATTAGTCATATTAGTAAAATTAGAACCGATTTGATTTCTAAAAATCAATGCTTAATATATCATAATTAGTCATATTAATTATTAATTAATACTAAAATAATAATCGCGTTATTTTAGAACACAATATTCAAATTGACATAATTTCTAAAAATCAATGCTTAATATATCATAATTAAATAGCCGTTTTATCATCATTTTTAAATATTATTCGGCACATATTATTTAGTAAATATTATTAAACATGCTTTTCATAATTTATTATTATTATTCCCATGAATCAAGATATTTCATATTATTTATATCCTTACATGGAAGAGCAAATTTAAACTTAAATTTCGGTCACTTATAAATTTACCATTCGATATAGTATTCTTCATTGATATTCCATCATAACTACATCAAAATTTCAATATTTTCGCTACAACCATGTAATTTTCTCATCGAATTATTAATATACATTTCACTTTCTTTTTCAAATATTAAATTAATCACATATTAATTTCTTATTGTTATTATTTATAGTAGATTCAATTGATTATGAGATTCCACACTCGAAACATAATTTTCTTTTTGCATTCACCGTTTTAAATTTGGTTATGTATGTTCAATTTTTTTTTGAATTTGTGTTCACAAAATATTAATGTCACTAAATTTCTCAATAATGTATAATAAACATGTATTATATTTTTACCCATTTTAACTAATAAGTTTTTTTAAATATAATATAAATCTTTTAATTATAACATCCAAACAATTTGATAGTCTAAGTTTTCATAATGTTTTCAAAGAATACTAAAAATATTTGATAATTTATTTCCTATACGTTTATATTTTGTTTTCATTGATTTTGTATTATATTTTTTCACCTTTAATTATTTTCAAAGTCAACGTAAAATTTTTTAATCTTTCCAAATTTATTTGAAAATTCATTTATTGTAAAACGTTTTTAAGTTTTACAAGTTTAACAAAATATTAATGTCAGTGATTTATAAGTTTGTTGCAAGATTAGTCAAAAATCAAAAAGAATTTCATAATTTTTTTGAAGTTGACTAATTCCAATTTTTTTATATTTTGTAACTATTTTGAAAATATTTCAAAACGGGTTGTTTTAAAAGAGTATCAAATTTGTTAGGTATAAAATGACGGCCAAAAAAAGTTTTTATTTATATATCTTTTTGGTTTAATGTTTTAAGTTAGAAAGATGTTTTATGTAGTCATTTTACTTTGTTGGTTGTTGTATGTTATTTTGTTTTAATAAAAACAACTTTATTAATGTTCAAAAGTTACTCATTATTAAATATGTTATTATGGTATATTTAATTTGGATACTATTGTTTTATTATATTTTCAGGTGGTGAAGCAAAATGAGTTTCTTTTGCTATAATGTTTGAAGAAGTTGATGGTAGTTTAAAATGAAAGAACATATTTATGTGTTTTGTTGATGTTCTTTGGTTGTTCGATGTACATTAACATATTGTAACTTTTAATATCTAGACAATGTAATTGATTAACGTTTTGGTCCGAAAGTTTGAAGAAGTATTATATTGCTTGAATTTGTTGTTTAAATTTATTATGTTTGTTGACTTGTTTTTTGACTGTGTGTAACACGCCTATACCATGAAATAATAATAATATTGTTATTTATTATGACAGCTAATATATAATTACTGGGAGTGGATGGAGGTAATATAATAAAAATAAAAAAACAAGAACATCTAACGGAAGCTTTATTTATTCATCATCAATCTCAATCGAGTGAGTCAACGATGGACGAACGATTCGTCTCACGAACAAAACCCTAATCCAACAATTCAATTGGATTCACATTGCCTTTAATTGATTGAAGATCCGCACTTGAGGTAAACATCGATTTAACTCTTCTTTTCATATTAATTGCTTGGGAGAATGTAGGTCAGAAACACTTGATTACTGTTTAATTGATTTATTGATTGTATGCGATTGGACACATTAAAGTTGCTGGAGTCATATGTAAGTAAGTAAGGAACACAAGTATTATTATTATTATTATTATGTGAGGCGACTTTAATTTGACCTAATTTGCTTGCGATACAAGTATCGTTAGCGGTTTCTGATGTTTAAATCGAAGGAATTACCTAATCAAATCTTAATCTGGAAGCTGATCTAACAGTTCTAGTTTTAATCATTGGCTGCTTCATCTGTAAGCAAACCGAAGTTGTTCGTTTCTTTAATTAAATGAACGAACATTGTGTTCATGACCATTCGATAATGTGTCCGTTTAGTCGTGTTTGTTCATTAAAGGTTTTTAATACTTCTCAATGACTTTTCTAATCTTAGTATATAGTATTAGCAAAATTATTTTAACTATAAAACAAAAAAATATACATGAGTATTATACTATTATGTGATTAATTATGTAATATGAATGTGAATGTTAAAAGAAAAAACACCAGCACAAAGTTGTTAGCCGGACCAAACTGTTGACAATGACTGTTTTCAGTTAGCCAAATTAAACAAACATTGTTTGTGTTCATGAATCGTTCACGAACAAGTTCGTGTCCTTAATAATGAACATGAACAAGACCTTGTTTGGATCGGTTTGGTTCGTTTGCAGCCCTAGCTGCTTGTTTCATAGAATGCATATGCTGAGTAATAGTTGATTTACTTGTTGACTATGAAAATTGAATTTGAATCTGAGAATTTGGTTTAATTGATCACTCAGATCCTATTTAATTGCTTATCTTTCTACTTGCAGCAAACTCTGTTTTTGATGTCACATACATCATGAGTTGTGAATCAGCACTTTGGTTTGTAGTAATTTGTTCAGATGTTTGGTTGTCAGGATCTTCTGTTTTTTCAAGGGGAAAAAATAATTATGCTACTCACTGGAAATCTAAAACATATTAGGGAAAATATCTAGCCAAGAAAACAACAACCTAAACCTAACTTTCAAGATCTTTTCAAGCATATTAGGTATATGTAGGTTAATTAGTGATCTGTGACAGTATCCATTGCATACATTGGATTCTCCAAGGAAGAGCTTGCAACTTTCTAGAAGGTCCCTATAATGCTCTATTGGTAGTCTTTTGTTCTCAGTATTTCTGTAGGATCCTTGTGTATTATGTTGAAGCTTTACTATAGGGTAATCTAATATTTATGTAGGAGAACCTAGTATAACTATAATCTCCCTGACAATTTCCATTTCCCAAATTCAACAGACAAGGAAAAGGATACTGAATAGTTGATATTGTGAAGTCAACGAAATAACAATAAGAGAAAATAGATTAATTTAGTTTATTCTTTGTTGGCATCTCTCTTAGTTAGTATAGATTAATTCAGAATACTTTTATTCAACCATTTAAGTTCCAACCCAAGTGCTTTGCTTGAAGAAGTCTTTGAGATTGTGTGATATAATCATCACAGTGTCTGTTAGAACCCAGAAATTGAATGGATGAAACAAGGGATAATTGGCCTTATTTGAGATAGGCTAGATCTCCATAATAAAATTAGATTTTATTTATAGTATTTGATTAAAACATGGATATCAAAAACAAAGGAAATATGCAGCTATTTATTCTACTATTTGGAAAGTTGCAAGACTGCCATTAATTCTCCATTAAGCTTGCATTTAGGAAATACTTTGACCAAGTGGGTCAAGGTGAGATCCAAAAACCTATTGAATCTGCTCCATGGATCCACCCACTTTTGCTGGGCACATATCAGTGTCACTTTATACTTATTAGAAGTGGGGGTGGTAATTTCAGTTCATTCACTTAGTAATTGCTTGACTTGGGTTGTGTTGTATCTCATGCTATTTAGCCAAAAGGGGAACATGTTGAAAGTCGCCCACTGTCTATTTTTAAAGTTTGTGGATACTGCATACATTGCCATGTATAGTGTTATACTGTTATTTGAATATTTTTGTTAATATTAAAGTAGACTTTTGATTTTAGTGTTTAGCAGGAATGGCAATGGCAAACTCCAAGGGACCTTCAACAATGAGAAACATGATGTACAATGGAAAGCACTCATTACTGCCACCTAAAAGTCCATTTCCCAGCATTGCTCCAACATATGTAGATTATGTCTCAAATCCTGCAATTGGGCCCAAAGGCCCACCAAAGTACCGGGATGCAAATCCACATCATCAACGCACTTCATCTGAAAGCTTTCTGATAGAAGAACAACCTGCATGGCTCGATGATCTTCTCAATGAACCAGAAACACCACATGTAAAAAGAGGTCACAGGCGATCATCAAGTGACTCGTTTACATACATGGAAGCTGCTAATGCTGCTTACAATGAATATCAAGCACAAACTGAAAACCGATTGAGGAATTTGACTTCTTCTCCTTCTTGGGGATCTCAAGACTTTGATTTGTATAAAGATTTTAGAAATCCAGGGTCTTTTTATGCTGATCCAAATGCAATGATTAGAAATAAGAACCGAGGCGTATGGGATTCACCACCAAATGCATCCAAACACAACTTTGTTGTTCAAGCTGCTGCATCTTCTAGTGCTTCTGGTGATGGGAATACATCCATTGGAACTGAGAAGAAAGTAGCAGCTGAATCTGCACGGAAAGATCCCGATTCTTCTGAAAGAAAGGATTCTTCTAGAAGCATGGGTTCTATTTTAGAAGCAGACACAAAACGTGCCAAACAGTAAGCAAATCTTTCCTGTTGTGGTCTTTTTCTACATGACAATAATCATGATTATAGTTATTCATGCTCCATTACTCCTGTAACCAGGTAAAAGTATATATCTGGGAATTTTGTACAAGATTAAATTTTACAAGATAAATAGTAGGAAGAACAATATGTAGATTATATTTTTGTCTTTTTTATACAAATATTATTCCATTAATTATTCCGTTACCTTTTACACTGTCCATCTTTATAGCATTGACATTAAGCAATCTTGTATTGTATACAAGAAGTTTCAAGTAGTGTTTTTTTTTTACTTTCTGTCTAAATGATTTCTTTTTCTGGTATAGATATGAGATAAAAGGTCCCATCTAATAGCAACTGCTTTTTATTAGTTTAGCTGCTTTATGTGAGGCTACATATTACTTGTTTTTAAACTATGGTCCACAAGTTAGAAGAGTAAAAAATGACGAGTTACATGAAAAAGTGTGGTGCTTAAAACAGCTTATCAAAATGCTTCAGAAAATGAACACAAATATATTCGTCATTATCTCAGTTTAGTAGTATATTAATGATTTAAACTTTAAAGCTAGCAGTGTATTCTTTAATCTAATAAACCTAATACAGGCAATTTGCTCAACGTTCTCGGGTCAGAAAGCTCCAGTACATTGCTGAGCTGGAAAAGAATGTACAGGCTTTACAGGTAGATTAGAATTTAGAACATACAAATAGAAACATTTTATGGGTGTCTGGTATATACTCAATCGGGTCATGCTGATCTGCTGTAACTGCAGGCAGAAGGCTCTGAGGTGTCTGCTGAAGTGGAATTTCTAAACCGGCAAAGTCGTATTCTGGGCATGGAGAATAAAGCACTGAAACAACGGTTAGATAATTTGGCTCAGGAGCAACTGATCAAGTACAGTAAGTTTCAACACACATTCATTCTTTGCAACTTGAATCATTATTGCTGATTAATGGATGAGGATGATGGGCAGGTTGGGTAGCGGGTCAGCCCGGATTGGGTTGACCCACAAACGCTTTTTTGTTTATTTTTACAAAACAACTTACCATAATAAACGCATTAATTGTGGTTAAAAAGAGGTATTCGAAGGGCCGTAAACGAAACTAACCAAACCAAACGAGACCGTGTTCATGTTTATTCATCAAGCATTTAGCATTTATCGGACAAACAGACTGTTCACGAACAAATAACCGAATAAAACTTATTTTTTGTGTTCGTTTGTGTATGTTCGTAAAGTTAATGAACGAGTAAACGAACTTATATCACTGAACGAACATAAACACAAAGGAACACAAACGAACATATATTCACAAATACAAATGAACGAGCGCGATCTCTGTTCATGTTTGTTCATATGGTTAATTGAGCATATTTCTTGTTCATGTTCGTTCTTTTATTAAACGAACAAACACAAAGGAACTTTCCACAGAACGGTTCGTGAACGTTCGGTTCGTTTACAATTTACAGCCTTAGGTATTCTTACAATGATAGGTATAAACTTTTGAATAAAATGATTCAAGGGTTGTATGTATTAAAAATAGACTTTGGACTACTTTCAACCTGTTTAACTCGTTCCCCTTTTATCTAAATTCATTAAAACAAAAAAGTATGGAAAAATATAATATCTAACTGATATGTGGAAACTAGATGTGCAGTTTTAACTTGTTTATATTTGAATGGGTCAAGTTCAGAATATGTGATCTCTGATGGGTCAATTGAGTAAATTAGGAAAAGAAAATAAAAAGCTTATAGGAAACTAACCTCCAAAACCATTTTATGCAAAAAAAAAAAAGAAGAAAAAACAGATTACTGATAAAACAATGTACTTTTTAAAATCATTTATGACACTAATCATCTATAGAAAAGCAAAAGGAAAACATGACAAATACTGTTTTGGGTCAACCGAACCCGAGTTCACCCATTGAAAAATACAAATGTTGACCCAAATCCGGTTTTGTCACGTCATGGAATCTAACCACTTGTTTATGCAGTGGAGCATGAAGTTCTGGAGAAAGAAATAGGACGACTGCGGGCTTTATATCAACAACAGCTACAGCCACCACCGCCACCTCAGCCAAAACCTAGCCACCGGCGATCCGCCAGCAAGGATTCACTCGATGCTCAATTCTCAAACCTTTCTTTGAAAATGGAGTCTGGCTCTACAAGTGATGTTTCAGGTCCGGTTCACATATAAAACCAAGTGTTATCATCCCAACAGGAAGACAATCGTTTGCAGGTTTTACTAGGCTGTTTTAACTTTCGGGCCGTGTTTGTTACATTGTATCTGTATCAATTGGGCTGCTTTTATGTTTCTAATTTTGGTATGTTTCTGTGCACCTGGTAGTCTGGGAATCTGTATCCCAGTTGGAGACTGACCCGAGGTGGTAACCTTAGAACGTGATACGACATTTCATGTTGTTGCATATGCTTATGCTCATTGATTATCAACTTTTATTATTATCATCATCATCCTAGTTTTGTGCAATATTGTTTCAAAAGTTGTTAGTTATGGTGTAATATTTGCCACCCGTCTGATGCACCATCGCCTCTGTTCGTTGTCGATGTTAGTGGTTATAAAAACAAATTTGATTGATGAACTTATTTTGATACTTTTTTTTTCATTCTATAACGGTTTGTTTTAATTCAAGCTCATTTTGGACAAAACACTATAAACACTAATTGTTAGAACTCCGAAAAACTATGCAAGTATATGTACCATTTAAATAACTGTGAAACTCAAACATTTGGCATTTTTTTTTGAAGAACTAAAGAACCGTATAAATATTTGTACCTTTATCTGGAATTGCAAGAAACGTATAAACATACTCGTAAATTTTGTTTCTATCATCATAATACACAAGTATCATTTGCCCCACTCTTTCCTCTCTTTATTAACAACTCTGTCAAGAGTTAGAGGTGAAAACTGACACGCATTGTTAATCACAGTTCATAAGGATCGTACTTGAATGTAAAATCATGTTCATTGAGTACCAAATTACTAGTAACATGTTACGTATCGGGCACATCCGTTAGCTTGTTAAAAAAATACCACTAGGATTCCCAAGTATATTTCTTGTCGTTTTAAAATTTTAGTTTATACTTTTAACCACTATATACAATAACCACCATACCTAGTAAAATCTCATACATAGCAATTAGCAAAGCTATTAGTAAGGTTTGAGAAAGGTGAGATGTAGACAAGCCATATCTCTATACCATAGGATAGAGATGTTGCTTCTAGCGAGACCCCCAACTTCAAACACGATATATGGACAAGAAAGGTGTTTCAGACACAGAATACAAAATATTTATCATGAATCTAAGTAACAAAAATGATACTTACATGCAAAGTACTACCAATATGTCATTAGTAACTACCAACCACATAAGACATGACACAAAAGTATAATAGTAATTGATAAAACATACAAAGGAAAATAATGACAATTGAAAGCTAACATTTAACCGCCACCAACAGTCCTAAAAGAAAGAGGTGACAAAGTAACAAAGGATACGTAATATGCTCGACGCAAAGAGGGTTTCCAAGGATTTAGGTGGTGTTGCCGTCAGTCTCATCTTCACATTTCTAAACCACCTCAATCTCCCCTTCCTAATCTTTTCCTCTAATAACCTCATTTCTTATCTGGTCCAATCACATCCGTTGAAACATTCTCATAAACAAATAGTATACCTTATGGGTTAAAAATTTATTAGCAGCTGATAATAGTATACCGAAACGTGTCTCAAATGCCAGGTATCATCGGGTTGGCCCCATAAGACTAGGTGTAAAGGGGCGAAGAGGGGCGAGAAGATGGAGGAACACCCCCCACCCCCCGGGCGATATGTGGGCGAAAAGGGGCGGGGGTGGGGTTATATTGTCGCCGGCTTGGTTTAAATAATAATATTATTATATTAATTTGACAATTGCAACAGTCAAAAGTAATAAAAAAAATTAATTAATTAAAACAATATATATATATATACATACATTTATATATATAAACATACACCTTCTTCTCCATTTTATACACAATTCATACACAAATTCTTACAAAAAATTAGCAAAATGAATCCTAGAAACAACCCGAACCAACCGAACCACCCATTCCCTCCTTTCGGTCAACTCCATGGTTCGCAAAACCCACCGAACGTGAACTTACAACGGAACCCGATGAACCCGATAAACCAACCGAGCTATCCGTTTCAATTTCTCGACCCGAACGTAAACATGTACGCCAACTATCTCATGCCCCAAAACTTAATGCCGGCGTTCGGGTCTACACCACCGGAGTTGGAGCCGGTGACGGTGCCGGAGACACAAACGGCGCGGGCCTCCGGTTCAAGCCAAAACACGACCCGTAAACACAAAAAGAAACAACCGGGGGAGCCGATGGCGCAACGTGATCCATACAAGCATTGAAGCGAGGAGGAGGTCATTTCGGAGGATCCCGGTGTCGGTAAGTTTTTTAATATTAAGTATTTATTAAAAAATATATTTAATGTTTATTAAAATGTATACTAATTGTGACAAATAATTTTAATTTATAGCTAACTTTCAAGCCACCGGGGTGTTTTGGAAGAAAGTATTTGAAACTTGGCCCGCGATAACCGATAAACCCGAAGACTACCGGGGAAAATAAGCGGTTCAAGCCCACTGGAAGGGGCTTAACGCCGATTGTCAAAAAATTTGCCGGGATAATTAACTGGTTGCAGGGGTCCGGCTGGCGTAGCGGGCATAACGACAGCAACATTATAACTCAAGCCTTGAGCGACTTTCGAGCTGAAGGCCAAACTTTTGAGCGGTCCGGGAAAACGTTCAAGTATTTGAATTGTTGGGAAAAACTACACCATTGCGCGAAATGGAAAGGGGCACCAACCGTTCCGGTCGCCCGACGAGCCGGCTCATCCCGGCCTTCAAAAAAGTCGAAGACATCGTCGTTGACAGATCCGAGCACACCAAACACACCCTCCGATGCTTGTAGCTTCTTCGTGGACGAAGCGGTTAATTTAGACGACGAAGAAGAAGTACAGGAGTTGCCTCGACCACGCGGGAGATCGAGAAAAATAAGGGGGAAGGTTCGTCGTCAACACGATTCAATACGGCGCCCAGTGAAGACGTCGGACAATTAAACGAGCTGGTCGGTCGTTTGGAAACAAATGCCACGGTAATAGGAAACGACCTTCGAGCATCCCACAAACAACAAGAAAAGCTGAACCAGACGTTGGAATTGCGTCAAATGAAAGAAGACTACGAATCCCTCAAATTGGAGGGGTTTCACGAATAAGCCGCATTATTGTTTCAACGACGACGTGAAAAAATGTGCGAATATTACGGATATTAGTTTCTTTTTTTTAGTTATGTATTTTTTTAATTTTTAGTTATGTATTTTTTTATTTTGTTTTTAATTTTAATGCATTTTTATTTAATTATTTAAATAAATTGGTTTTTATTTGTTTAGTTTAATTATAAAAAGAAAATAATAAAAAAAGATATTCGAAGTCGATGACTATTCATCGCGATTACCTTGACACCAAAGAAGAGTTCGACCCAATGCTTTATTTCTGTCCTAGTTGATCCTGATTCGACACTAGAAGTATATTGATTTTTCCCCAATAACCGAATACTTTTGTCTGTAAATACTGCATACCTGATTCCATCCATAAATCGATTTGATTCCCTATGAGTTCTAGTCTCAATAAGACTACTAATTCTTACTGTTCATTTAGTATGATATGAATATACCACATCAATTCGTTATGTATGAATGATGAGATTTCATTGATACAGAGCTAATTCCGATAGACTTATTGGAGGGTCCCATTGGCGTGCATCCAGTAGGAATTGAACCTACGAATTCGCCAATTATGAGTTGGGTGCTTTAACCATTCAGCCATGGATGCTTAGCGATTGCAGGCCCAGTTTGTAGCCCATACACTATTACACCCCAAAAACAAATTCTCACCCCTTACCGACTAGGCGTCACACGCTTAGCCTAACCAAAAAAACATATTCGAATACTCACTCACCACCATAAACAAATTCCTTCCAGGTTTCTTCTTCATTTTTCTTTTCTTCTTCTAGTATAATATAGTATAGTATGGCGAAGGAGATTAAAGAACCCTGCAAGAAGGAAGCATGCGACATTCAATCTTGTCTCTCTAAGAACAACTTTCTTCCCCAAAGGTACTTGTTCCTTATTATTATTCCGTTTTCTTATTTGAATTGCACTTGTTCCTATATTTATATCATTCCTTTGCATTTTTCATAACCCTAGTTTATATTTATTTGAAAAAAAAAAATAATAATCACTCATTTCACATGATGAATTGTGCTTCAATCTATGCTATTATTATATCCATTGAATTATAGGTGTGTATTGTTCAGTAGGATCATGTAACCAAGGTTATTATTATTATTCTTCATAATAGGATTGGATTGCTTGCAACTATTATTCTTCACAAACCGAACAAGGCCTTTTATCAGACAAACGGTTCACAAACAGCTAACAGGACGGAATTTATTGTCCTTGTTCGTTCGTTAACGAAACAAACAAATACAAATGAACACAAACTATGTTTTATTTGATTTGGCTAACCGAGAATGGTTTGTGTCAAGGTTTAGTCCCTCTACCAAGTTTGTCTTGGTGTTTTTTTCTAACATTCATATTCATATGTAAAATTTTCAAATCGGTTCGTACTCTCCTTTTCTGATTTGAGTTGCAGTAATTCCTAAATTGATATCATTCGTTTGTATTTTTCGAAACCCTAGCTTATATATTTGAAAGATAATCAGTGATTTCACATCAATCTATGCTATATTCATGGAACTGAAGGTGTATGTAGTGAAGATGTTCAAAAGTTTTAGCATCAATATTTTAGCCAGGCAGTGGGTTATCGACTAGTGATTCACACAAAGTATATATATAATTTTTCAAATGCTTCAAAGATTTTGACTGGTACTGATTTTAGGGGCCGATTAGGTGAAATCAAATCGGTAGCCCTCCCTTTTCCGATTAATCGGCGCCTAGTTGTGATTTTTACAACAATGGTTATGTGTCACTATTGCTCATGTATTGCATATATAGAAGAGTATCAGGAAATTCAAATCAATGTACAAGTATAATTGTTATTAATGAAAACCGATCGATATGCACCCAAATTGTATCGGCTTCTTCAACCCCTTGTTCATTAACCAGAGATTGAACAGGGCTGTTATAGTTCAAGATTGGATTGCTTGCAAATATTGTTGTGCTGGTTCATTATGTGTTATTCTGTTTAAAACTTTAAATATGTTCTGTATTGTGAAGTTTGTTTAATTACAATGTGTGTTATCTTGGATGTTAATACTTGATATTATGTGTTTGATGGTAACAGGTGCATCAAAGTTATACAGTTACTACAGTCATGCTGTGAGCAATGTGAGTACAAATCCACTCATTGCGGCTCTGTTTCTGGTCTTCTAAAGCAAATAAACAAGAAAGCTTAAAATTTCAAACAAGAGGGGGTTGGGATTGAAGCTTTGTTTTTGTCACTTTCTTGACTTGTAGTGAGTTTTTGGCTTTTTTCCCATGCTTTGTTATTGTCAAATAACTTGTTTTCTATATTTACATCCTTAGTATGAGCCGTTGATAAACTATGGGGGGCCAATACACCCAATTACAGAATCAGGGTTGCAAGTGTTTCCCGGCCATAAAGCACAGGGTTGCAAGTCATAATTTTCTCAAAAAAAATTAAGACCAAACCAACCCGTTTTAAGTAAATGGTCAAAGTTCAAAATTGCCACCAGGCAGTAGGCACTATTAGAGTGTGCTTATGTAATTGAAGTGAAATGTCATGGAGAAACCGCTTTGCTTAGATGGAAAAATTGTTCTGGGACACATGTTGCAATGATTAATTTACATCAACGTGAAGATGTCTTACTAAAGTAATAGTGGGCATTGAATATGTTGAGTTATTAAAATCTGACTGCAAATTTTGCAGGAATAAATGATGGGCGCAATTCTTAAATGATAGTAGCTAAATGGAAGCATGTACAATGAACAATAGAAGCAGGCAGTTTAGAGAATTGTATGATGAACTGGTTTGTAGAAATGGATAATACAATTTGGAATGTTCTACAGTTGGTTTATGTAGATGATCCTTGTCTGTGATATCTTCTTTCAATTGGTTTTCTGATGTTTCACCATGGATTTTGCTTTTTCAGTTTATGTTTTTAGAGTTGGAAATATGGACAGGTTGGATAGCGGGTCAAAACATAAGTTCTTGCAGGATCGGTTTGAACAAAAACACACTTTATCAGAAATAAAGTAAATTTTGAGCTCTTCACGTATATGTTTATGTTAAATATGATTACATAAGTATATGCAAGAGTAAGAGTAAAGCAAAAGCAACTTGCTCCAACTATAACATGGTTTCTGAAAAAACAGATTTTATTTGACTCATAATAACACAGGTAAGTTAATTGTATTCCCCCTTATGTCATTTTCTAAAGGTGTAAAAACGAACATATTTTGACAATTCGCAGTATGTACCGCTTTACTAGTTTGACAATTCGCAAGGCCACAACACATTTACATCTTGCAAGGTTACTATCGCTTCACTTATTGGGAGGTGAAACGTGGGTTTCCGGGCGCCATCGTTTGACCAATGCGTGATCAATTGACCGGTAACCACAGTCAATAACCCCAGCAATGCGTATATAGTGTTTAACGTGTTCGGGGATAGGATGAGTTCTGACCCACTCCCAAGATTTTTCGTCACCACGTCAAACATATAACCGTTCTTCATAACCAGCTCATTTTTAAACAAAGTAAATGCCTAGTGTTTATTTTTCAAAAATGAAAGATCCTCAACAATTGAACCGGAATTTAAATTGTAGTTTATTTTAAAAAACAAAAAGATGTTAAAAAAATTTGTTTCAAAATGCAGAGTGGAGGATTTTATTTTATGAGAAATGATAATATGCATGGTATGATAATATGTGAGTAGTATTCTTATTGGCCCTATAGGCGTCACAAGAAAGTAAGTCGACATGACTAGAGTCTACTAGTCAACTAAGCAAACTTGCTTTTCAGGAATCTAGCCACAGGTTAGGGGACAAAAAAGAATCTCCCAGGGAAGTAGATCACCAGATTTTTGTTGGAGCAACCTTGCTTTTGCTTTACCCTTACATTTTATCCTTTTCCTAGAGTTTGGTTGTTCAAAAAGCAGACTATATAAGTCCACCTAACATGTGAACGGACTAGGATTCTCAAGTACAGGTGCGTGTTCTAATGTGTCACCTCTTTTTTATCTTCAGAAAATCAGTTGGAGTGTGCTTGTTCAAGTAACGAACTACCTATTTGTGTCCACAACTCGTAAACCCACCTACTTATAAAAAATAAAATTCACCACTAGGCCATCTTGTCTTGATGTAGTGTTAATAAATGGATTGGAAATGGTGCATTTTGCATTAATCAATATGATTACAATGACATGAGGAAGTTCCCAATTTCCAAAACTGATTTCTTCCTGTCCTCTTCCTACCTGATAAAGAATATAATCATTCCTGCTATATCTGATGTTTCTGTTTCATTCAACATGAATATTCAATTGTACAAATATGACCAAAAAACACATTATGGAGACCTTGTACCAGTGTCCTGTCTTCTCAAAGTCAACGGGATGCTTTCATGATCCACGCCATTTTCCTCATCATCCACATGCTTTAGCGATCGGACTGACAAAGGTATTTGACCTGTAGTTTGACTTAATGTCAAAAACGACTATCATAACATAAACTTGAAAGTAATGTGGGAAGATGACATTTTGTAGCATGTCAAAACAGGTTTGGGTTGAAATGGGTCGGCTGCGTGAAAATGGGTATACTCAACTTGGGTTGACCCATCAACTTATTTTGTTGGTTTTTCAAAAAAAAAATAAAATAATAGTAATACTGCTGTAAAATATGAATGCAATACTAAAAAATTAAAATTTCTGCATAAAATGATGTTGGAGGCAGCGCGCAGAAAGATAACTTTTGACAACCTTTACTCTTTTTACATGGTCAACCCATTTGACTCGTCACCCGTTTGAAATTAAACACAATCCAGATCAACTGATTCGTAAAAAAGCAATTCACCATCTCATCATCTTATGAATCCCTAGAAGAATTCCTGATCTTTTAAAAACAGGGTAGTGCTTGATTTATCTTTTAAAAAATAAATAATGAACTCAAATAAGTAAAGCAGCATACCATCAACCATGTCTTTGGTTTTATGAAGCAGGAATGTTCCAGAAAGAATTGTCACAAAGCCACATAATTCTGTTATAATCTGAGAAGGATCTTGCCCATCCCAATCCTGTTTACGAGATTAATTTAATAAATTCCAAAATAAGAAATAAAAATAAATAATACCCCTACACAAGCCATATTTTGTAACTAATTGATAAAAAACCTGATTGATCATATCTTAATATGCAAAAGACTTTTTACAAAAGTAAACGCAAAAACATCACTGAGTTGGAAAATAACCTTGAACATGATGACACTAGCCAAGATCGTAAGAGATGTGAACATAACATAGTATATAGGGGAGACAACAGCCGTATTGAAGGTGTCAAGTGCCTGCAAGTCAACATTAATAATAACCAAGTATTATTTATCACGTGGATAACTAAAGAACAAACAACTTATAAATTCTAGCAAAATTCATTACCTTGTTTAAATAATTCATTTGGGTAATGACACAAAGCAATACAACAAATGTAAAGGCCCATGTTTGGGGATATACAAGCTGATTCATTCCAGATAAAGTAAGCTTCAAAGCAATGCCGATTGTTTTCACACTCATCACCTGAAATATAAAAATTTGAACTTGATATATTAGAAATATAACAGTGTAAGGCAATTGGGTTATATTTTTAAAATATTAGTTAATAAGGGTATGAGGGATAATTTGAGAACTCCTTGAGTTTTAAGAACTTGAAAGAACTAAGATGTAACAATTTCTTTTTCTAGGTGTATTATACGTACGTTAAATTTACTAGAAATATTTTTTGTATTTTATTTTTACACAAATCAAAAAGTGAAACCAATGTAACGAACTGTTACATTACAGCAGAACAGTGTAATGTAACAGTTTGTTACAGCGGTTTCACTTTTCGATTTGTGAAAGAAAAAAATACAAAAATTTTCTAGTAAATTTAATATAGATATAATAAAGGAAAATAGGTTTTAAATAATCCTAACTATGCCCTACTGGCAAATAACAGTCCCAACTTAACACTTGGCTGGTGGCGGTCCAACTAAATGTGTATTTGTTTTCAACGGTCCGCGACTAACGAAACCTTAACTCCGTTAGTATGATTCTGAGCCTGCTGAGGTGGCATGCTCTGTTGTCAAAAACCTGCTTACGTGGCATAGTATGTTCTCTCTCTCTCTCCCTCCCTCCCCCTCCTCTCTCTCTCTCTCTCTCTCTCTCTCTTTCTCTCTCTTATGTCGAAATTCATGGTTTTTGAAACATGTTGCTCTTTTAGGTCAGTTAATTCTTCCTTTTTAGCTTTAAATTTGATTCCAGTTAGGGATTGAAGGTGTTGGTGGTTGTAGGTCAGTGACGGTGCTTGTTGCAGGTTGTTGGTGGAAGGTGGATGGTGAGGGTTAGGGGAAGAAGAAGAAAGAAGAGGTAAGGGATGGGGAGGAAGGGTGGGGATTGGGGCCCACTTTTATGCCACATAAGATTTTTTGACAACATGGCATGCGCCCTCAGCATCATACTAAAGGAGTTAAGGCTTCGTTAGTCGGGGATCATTAAAAACAAATACACCTTTAGTTGGGACCGCCACCAACCAAGTGTTAACTTGGGACAGTTATTTGTCAATAAAGCATAGTTGAGATTATTTAAACCAATTTTCCTATAATAAATACGAAATAAATATTAAAAGTTGTTACTTCAAGTTCTTTCGAGTTCTTAAAACTCAAAGGATTTCTCCAAATGAACTCAACCTTGGGTCAAACGGGCCAAAAGTAGCCATCGATACATAGTATACATGATCAATGCATACAACCACCTAATCACCTTTATTCAGAGATTAAGATTATTTTTCTAATATTGTTTTCTGTAATCATATTTAACACACTAAATATTTGTAAGAAATTTTAAAAATGAAAAAAGTGTTTTCGGATCAACCCAAGCCGTTTTAACCCGTACTAAAAATGACTGGACCCACCCAACGTGCCACCTTTAACTTGTGAGATAAATAGGGGTGTAAACAAGCCAAGTCACTCATGAGCTACACGAAATCGACTTGCTAAAAGCTCTAGTCGAGCCGAGCATAAAAGTGAGCCTGTTTAACAAACGAGCCCGAGCTTCACTAATCGAGCTTGAGCTGGCTCATGAGCCTAAACAACCCTATTATTTATATAGTATATATTTATATAGTAATTATACTTAATGAAACTATAATAAAAAGAATATATATAAATTAATTAATAAATAATAAATGAGCCGAGCCCAAGCCAAGTTTGAGCTTCAAAAAGCTACTAACGAGGCGAGCTCGAGCTTAAGAAATAAAGCTCGAAATTACACCTCCAGTCAGATGTATAGCTTGTAAGAAAGTGCAACCAATCATTGATACTTACCGATAAAGAACCTACTAACGAACAAACTCCAATGTAGCACATTATGTGTGTTTGACCATACAACGGTATATAGTGAAATACAATTATAAAAACAGCTATCAACACCAGCACTGCATATAGAACAAAACCTGCAGAAATAACAACTCAAACAAGAAACTGTCAAAACAATCTAAAACTAAAAAACCAAATCATAGAATAACAATAATAATAATAATAATAATAATAATAATAATAATAATAATACCTGGCTCGGTAGCAAGAGCCCACACTTCTGTGACTGATTCAATAGGACGTTCTTGAGGAGCATGTAGAACGATTGTGGTGGACCCCACAACACATAGAGCACAACCAAGAATTCCAAAAATGTGTAGCTTTTCTCGTAGTATGATATGTGCAAGTACAGCGCTGCAATAATACAGCTTCATGTTTAATAATTACATTAGAAAACAGATTTGTGCATATAAAGATTATGTGTTTGCCATGCCTGATAATAATGCTGAGTGCCCCTAATGGAGTGACCAAAATAGCCGGTGCAAACGCATATGCTGCAAAATTTGCAATTTCGCCAACAATCACTGTTGACAAAATCAAAATCCAGACTAATCAGTAACCTAATTCTGTTCATACAACTAATATAAGTGATTAAACATATAAAAAATAAACATACTCACTTGTTATCAAGCCGATCCACCACAGAGGCTCGTATAAGTAGGAATATCCTCCAACTCCTGATACAAATAATATTATAGACTAAATTGGCATGGTTAACATCAATTATTATTGTTGATAAAGTTGAATAAAATTCTATAAATAAATATGAGTTAAACTGAAACAAATGAGTAACCCTAGATCTAGGGATAATCATGAAATGAAGTTATGAAAGCAGCAGAAAAAGAAATAGTTAGGTTAGATAAGAACCACCTGCTCTAACACCAGAGGCACCTGCTTTCTTGAGACCTTTTTTCTTAACGATGAAGCTGGCACCAATAAACAAACTGGAGGACAATGCAAGAACCAAACCCTTGATATTGTCAGAGGACATGCCTCGGTACCAGGTGTGTGACGTCATCCCACATCAAGATCAAGAAAACCCCCTTTTCAGTTTACAACATTTGGTTGAGAAAAAGCAGTGAAATTGATGATGCATAAAATAACAGAATCTTAGGTGGCAACAAATGGAGTGTGATGGTGATGGGCTCTTCTTCTTCTTCTGTGCATCAGATCGGAGGAGATACAAGATGGGATTTGGATTTGGGTTTTATTATTATTATTATTATTATTATTATTTGTAAAAGCATAAAGAAGTATTATAGGTTTTAGGGAGTGGAAGAAAATTAAATTGACCTGGATGGGTCGGTTAACAGGATTGGTTTGTTTGACGGTTTAGTTTTGAGGACTTGACAGATTGAAATGATTATCATTCTAGCATTTACAACGACAGGCACCATATGAACACTCAATCGGTCAATCACATACCAACTTGTAATTATATACCTTACCCCGCATCATTCTATTGCAAGTAATAACATTTTTAAAAATTAGTTAATTGTTATGATATTTACGAATGGGGAAGGTTAACGTACAAATGAAATTAACGTGCTAAACGTGAGAATCAAGTAGAGTAATTATATTTACAAGTAGAGTAATTATGTAATTATATCATAGAGTAATTACATAATTACTCTACTTATATATATAATGACTCTACTTGATTTTCATATTTAACACGTTAATTTTATTTGTATTTGATCCAAACTCATTTACGAATAACAACTTTGAAGTGACATAAATTGACAAAAAAAAAAAAGAAAAAAAAGGTTTATTTGAAAGGCAATTAATTTGCAAATTAAATATGACATTTATTTCGAAAAATTCCGTACGTAAGTCCCTTGGAGAAATTTGAAGACAACATGGGCCATAATCATTAATAGCTAACTTGGACCAAAGTGGGCTAAGTAAAGAGAATACTAAAGGAAACATGACACGGGGGCTTGTGAGGAGATTTGAAGGTTTTGGACGAGTTGAACAAAAGAGACGCCAGAGTGTAAAGAGTGATTTTGGGGTAGAGCCTAAACAAAGATATTTTAAAGCCAAAGTGAAGATTTATCATAGGATAAATGTACATTCACGTTAACCGATTCAGTTTGTTATTTCTTCTTTTAATTAAAGAGATGCTTGCAGTGAGTTTGTTATTTATTTATTTATTTTTACTATGATTGGCTAGTTTATTTTAATCATCTAGGTTTAGATGGATCTTGTTCTTATTTCACTTTTTGGTTTGACTAATGCTTGTGTTTACATGATTTTAATATAGTTCTGATTTGATACTCTTATGATGCATATTTATGTTGATTATATGATTGGTTTGTGTGACTATATATGGTCTTGACAGAAATTAAGCACCATGATTAATTATAGTTATCTTTAGATTGCTAAATTGACGCTTTTCAATCTAGGACTTGAGAGCTTGACGGATAATAGACAAAATTAAGGTTTATCCCTATAAAACCTATCCATATTATTATATGTGGAGGTAAGGTACCATACACACAACACTAAGTCATCTACAAGACAAAAGGAGAAACACGCAGATATAGTATCTTCCGCGGGATGGCGCAGATCCGCCACAGAGGGAATACTTATTAACAACGTGGGATAATAAGCACATCAGAAGATCCACCATGAAAAGACACGTGGCAGAGAGCCACTAGTCAATAACCCTGTCAATAGTAAGAGTGCATGATGGACCAATGAGAGTAGGCCAGTGCAGTACTTGCCCAAGAAGAAAGGATCTAATACGTCAAACTGTCCAACCCATCAGGAATGAGTATCGTGCTCAGCCATGAGAATAGAAGGTTCCATTGAGTAGGACAGCTGGCCAAAACCCTTCTCCCTACATTCGGCTATAAATACATAACAAGGTTCAGCGGTAAAAGGATTCGACACTCTCTCAATTCTCAATATACATGTCCACTACTTACCATACCGATTCTCACGTTGGAGGGTGGTTACGAGAAGACCCCCTATTCCCCTTCTCGTAACGAGCTCACACTGTTCGGTTTTGCTGGTCATCACTGTTGGAACTCGCAACCATTCATAGTAATATCATCGGTAATTTTAAGCTGAACCTGTTGAAGGTCGGTTTAGATATTAATTCTTTCTTGGGTGAGATATTAGGTTAACTCTAATCGGGTTTAACTTAGTGTTTCTTCATTGGCGCCATCCGTATCGGCTAGAACTGAAAAATCTGTAACAAAAACGTTATGAGTTCCGGTAGACCTCCTCCGATGACACCTCAATCTTCCAACCGTGCAGGACGCAACCTAGATGGGCCCCCGAAAGGGAGCATGAAGCAAAGAGAAGATTACATCAAGATCGAGTGAACCCAACAAGATGCGTCGTTCCATTTCGCGGAAGCCCGTTTCCGCAATAAGAAAAGTCACGTCGTAACATAAGACGAGGAAGAAGATCCGGTATTGTGGTTAAAGAAAGAACAATAAAAAAAATCAGCAGAGAATACGAGAGGAAACTGGAACAACGACTGAGAAAGCAAGCAAAGAGAATAACCCATAGGTTATTGTTTTCTCAGAAAATGACTTGGAATCGTCAGATGCTGATAGACATCCCTGACGCCGTGGAAGTGAAAGACCAGAAAGCCACAGAGACCAATAGAAGAAACAAGGTAGAAGCCAAGAACGGTCTCCCAACCTAAGTCGAGTAGCTAAGTCAAGAAACACACGAGAAAAAAGCGTGGAGGTTAGAAGCGGAAGTGATGGACAGAGTCATGGGCCAAGAGACCAAGCGACGGGGAAAAAATAATTAAATTACTACCCTGACGCGGACGTGGATTTTTCCAAGCCTTATAGGCCAAAAGCTTTCGCTGAAAGATCAAAATTCATACAAAAGGTAGCAGAAGCTTCGTTGCCCTCCAACTCAAAGCTACCATCTGCGGTAGGAAAATATGATGGGATGACAAACCCAAACGATTATCTGCAAAGCTTTATAGCAACCGGAGGAGTGGCAAGATGGGCACTACCTGTGTGGTGTCACATGTTTGCTTTCACACTCCATGGCGCGGCTAGAGAATGGTTCGAGAGAAGCCCGGAATGCTAGATCACATGCTATGAAGACTTGATAACAAATTTCTCCCAACACTTCAGTCAACAGCAAAGGCATGCTCGCGACCCAGCCGACATGCTGATTGTGTTCCGCAGAGACAATGAGTCCATCTAAGATTTCATCACGCGATACAACACTGAAGGCCTCAAAATATGAGGAGTAAGAGAAGACATGATGAGAGTCGGTTTACGCCAAGGCGTACAGAGTGACGACCTTATTTCGTGCATGTCGGACAGAAATGGCATGCCAAAGTCATGGGATGCCCTAATGTCAGCAGCCAAGGTGTACGCGGATAATAAAAAAGTCCTTAAGTGGACGGGGATACCCCAGGAATGACACCAAGAGTGAATTTAAAAGGGTTCAAGGGTAACACAAGAGATAGGAGGTCGATATGGTCTAGAATCCAACCCTCCGCAAAAACATCAGCACCCCCAGTTGCACGACCACTGGTGGAGAAAGATAAAATGATTGGAATGGTGGATATAAGAACAGAGAATGTCGACTTCCAGACACCCAAACCAATCTTCAAGAGAAAGAATTTGGATAAGTCGATATACTACAAGTTCCATGAAGACATTGGTCACAACACAGATGACTGTACAAATTTGTATAATGAGATTGAGAACGCGATGAAGTTCGGGAAGCTCGAACACCTGGTTTTAGAATCCAGAAACATGCCAGGAATCAGGGACCAGGCAAAGACGATGGTTCTCCAAGAAAACATATAAGAAATTTGAACATACACATGATACAAGGTGCAAAATGCAAAAACGCAAAAAGGCAAACACCAAGTAGTGAAGCTAGGAAAGAGGAGCATGTAATCTTCCAGCGGATCAAAGGAGGTCTATGCTTGAAACAACCGTTGATAATCACTGCGTTGATAGGACATTATCTAAGCACTTACATCTTCATACCAAGGCAGTACGTCGGACATAATGTACCAACAATGTTTCGATCAACTCGAAGCGGAAGATAAAGAAAGGTTGGAACCGGTCAACGTGCATGTCTCTGGATTCTCGAATGAGGTCACACATCCACTGGGGCAATTGAAATTCTCAGTAACGTTGAGTGACGGTAAACATTCAAGATCCAAAGATGTAGAATTTCTAGTGTTGCCGGTAAAGTCTAAACACGACGTGATCCTGGTAAGAGAAGCGATAGGGGACTTCAACGCAAAACCATCCACCGCACACGGCATAATGGGCGTCCCCAGACCAACAGGGATATCATTGATAAAGGCTAACAAAGATTGCCTGGTGGCGGAAGGATCAATTCCCCCAAAAGCACAAAAGATAGTTAGCAAAAAGGAGCCCGAGAAATGGATGTTGAACGCTAAATTCCCAGATCAAACCATCACCATTGGGCATACCCTGTCTAGCAGCGTGAATTCACACCTGAAGCAGATACTATTGAAGAACATAAATGTGTCCGCATGGTAGTCGGCTGATATAGTAGGCGTTCCACGAAGAATAGCGGAGCATACCTTAAAAGTTAACCCGATGTTCACACCGGTCTCTCAAAAAAGACGGAAGATGGGCTCAGAACAAACCAAAGCAATGAATGATCAAGTAAACGAGCTGTTAAAGAAAGGAATCATTAGGGAGATACGGTACCAAACGTGGGTCGCGAAACCAGTAATGGTACCAAGGAGCAAAGGGTCATGGCGAATGTGGATCGATTACAAAGATTTGAACAAAGCATGCCCCAAAGATTGCTACCCACTGACTGAAACTGACTTAAAAGTAGACGATGTAGCCTCATATAGCTTCAAATGTTTTTTAGATGCATATATAGGTTACCATCAAATTCACATGGCGGAGACAGACCAAGACAAGACAACCTTCTGCATAGACAAAGGCACATTTTGTTATAAAATGATGCCCTTTGGCCTTTGGATTAAAGAACGAGGGAGCTACCTATCAACGCCTGATGGACAAACAGTTCGGTGAGCATATTGGAAACAACCTCGAAGTTTACATGGATGAACTAGTCATTAAAAGCTTGAAAAAAGATCAAATGTTGTGAGACATTGAAGACACTTTCCAAAAGTTGAGGAAGATAATCAGGAAACTAAACCCAAGCAAATGTTCTTTTGGGATGGAAGAAGGCAAGTTCCTTGGGGTTATAGTAACAAAAAAGGGATTCAAAGCAAACCCCAAAAAATTACAGGCAATCTCCCGCATGCCCTCACCGAAATCATTGAAAGAAGTCCAAACCCTAAATGACATATTGGCGGCGATGAACAGATTCTTGGCAAACCACGCCACCAAGTCATTCCCAATCGTGTCAACACAACGAAATTGCCTGAAGAAATCACAACTCAGGTGGACACAAGAAGCGGAACAAGCTTTCCAAGAAGTGAAGAACTGCCTGATTGAATTGCTAACACTGACTGCCCCGCGGAAAGTTGAGAAGTTAATCATGTAACTATCCGCGTCAACAAGGGCGATAGTAGCAGTTTTACTAGTAGATCGAGAAAAAGTCCAAACATCGATCTATTACGTCAGCCGGACTCTTACACATGTAGAAACGAGATATTCCATAACTATTAAGTTGGTCTTAACATTGGTATACGCATCAAGACGTCTTCGCAAATATTTTCATGGCCATCCAGTCAGCGTGTTGACAAATAAGATCCAAAATGTGCTCTGGAAACCAGAACTTTCAGTACGGTTGGCGAAATGGGCCATTGAACTGGGGGAACACACCCTCTAATACAAGCCTAGACTAGCGATCAAAGGTCAGGTGTTGACAGATTTCATTGAGGAAGTGCAAACCAAGAAAGAAGATGAGTGTAGAGCGAAAAAGGAACCAACCACGGTTGCTGAAGAAAACGAAGCATGGTAATTATTCACAGATGGAGCGTCCAAAGATGAGGGGTCAGGAGCTGGATTGAAAATTGGTAATCCCATGGAAACAAGAATTCACATATGCCATTCGCCTAGACTTCAAGAGTACGAACAACAAAGCAGAGTATGAAGCATTTTTAGCAGGGTTGCGCATAACTAACAAACTTATAGCGCAACATGTCAAAGCACATATCGAATCAATGCTCATAGCCATCCAGGTAAATAGCTCGTACGAAGCAAAAGATGAAATCATGGCATCATACCTGGAACAAGCCAGACAACTTATCCAGAAATTCAAGACGTTCAAGGTTAAACACATTAAGAGAAGTGAGAACAGATCTGTAGATGCGTTGAGCAAATTGGCGGCCACAAGCTTCGAGCACTTAGCCAAATACGTCAGAGTTGAAACCTTGACGGAACCATTGGTTCACCAAGACAAGTTTGCATCACACAAAACCCAGAAAAATCATGGATGGCTCCTTCATAGCTTACCTCGCGGAGGGTATCTCAAAGAGCAGAGGCCTAGAAGATAAGGCACAAAGCGCTGCAGTACCAATTGAAAGATGGGATCCTATATAGAAGATCATTTTTAGGCCCACTGCTCCGTTGCATAGAAGCTGAAGATGCCAACTACCTGATTCGAGAGATCCATGAAGGTATTTGGGGGTTGCACGCGGGACCAAGGATGGTCGTGGCAAAAATCACCAACGCAGGCTACTATTGGCTCGACATGCACTTGGATGATGTGAAAGAGCTGCGAAAGTGTGACTCATGCCAGCGGCATGCACCAAGCACTCTCTGACCCAAGGATGGTCTGATCCCAGTCTCTTCCGCATGACTGTTCCAAAAAAGGGGCCATTGACATCATGGGCCCGTTCCCCGAAGCGCCGAGAAGAGTGAAGTTTTTATAGTCGCGATTGACTACTTCACAAAGTGGGTCGAGGCAAAACCCCTAACATCCATTAGCATTGTCATAATCAAAAAGCTCATTTGGGAATTTATCATATGCCGTTTTGGGCTACCTCAAATGATGGTCAATGATAATGACACCCAATTTGTTGATAAGAATATTCAAGAATGGTTCACGAAGCTACAAATAAAACAAGTCTTCACATTAGTAGCACACCCCGCATGGTAATGGCCAGGTAGAAAGAGTCAACCGCACCGTTCTAGAAGAGATCAAGTCCAGGTTAGGACTAAAACAGGCTGGATGAGTGGATGAATTGCCACACGTGTTGTGGGCATATAGAAACCTAAGAGTAGGAGCCACGATGAAACCCCGTTAAGCCTCACCTATGGAACATAAGCAATGATACCGAAGGAAATTGGGCTCTGATATAATGCTAAATGTTTATGTTTCCCTTGTATATTTTAATTAATATTTTAATAGTTTATGTTTGTTTTTTAGTCGAGATTTGTATACTACTAACACTTTTATGTTTTGTAGGCAATGGAAGTTGATCGTGTTCGAAAAGGGTGAAAAACGAGTTAAAAAGAGCCAAAACGGAGATCCGGAACGCGTCAGGAAGGAACCGAATAGAGAACCGGTCAGACCAGGCCGGCTGACCGGCCCCCTTATTGTGACACGCCGCGCCGCGCGACCAGGCACCTCATTCCCGTCACGTGGCGCCTAGGGGTTGCTGGAAGATTTTTTTTATTTTGTTTTTGCAACATGTTGGGCCTTGTTTTGGGTATTTAAACATCTTTAACTTAAACCTGACAATACCCTGCTGCCACAAGACAAATTTGGAGTTTTAGAGAGCATACGTTTGAGTCTTGTGTTGATTTTGAAGGCAAGAGAACAGCCGGTGAAAAGCTTTACGTTCAAGATCGAAGACTACAGGTTTTATCGCCTTTAATCTTTCGTTTCTCATTCATTCACTATGTTTTCAGTTTTATTTGCTTTGTTTGATTTATATTATATGATGCTAGACTAAACTTCATAAACTACCTAGGTAGTGATGAACCTTTGTTAAGTTTAATTTTGATTGGGATTTCTTTTCGTTATGGATTTTATGTTTTAAGTAAACTGTTAAGTTTGAATTAGTTGATGCGTATGATTGCTTGGTTTTATTTACTTGGATTTATTGTTTCACATTACCCTGGGTGATTGTTTCATAGGATAGGGTTTTGTTATTTCATTTACTGTGTGTTCTTGACTAGTTTATGAATGATATGCATTAAGATCATAGAAACAACAAAACTAATTAAATAGATAAAAGTGAGCTGTTAGCCTAGAAAGCTGTAAGGTGATAGGTTATTGATAGATCTTTGTTGGTCAGGATTGTTAGATTTTGTTCTTCATAAGGAGTCTGTCTAGGTTTGATTGTCAGCTTAGTCTATTAAGTCAATTTAGTCTTCTTAACTATCTTTGATTTCCGCGCTTGACGGGTGGTCCATGGGACAACCCTTAAGTGATATAAGACCGTTAATAACCATGCATACAATCGGTTAATTTTTCTGGAATTATTTGACTATGGTTATTCATATAATTTCAGGTAGGAGAAGATAGAGGATGTAATTACGAGAACGTGGGCGAAAACGGTGAAGAATACGGAGTTGAAACGGAAAAGTTATGAAGAAAACAAGGAGGCAAGAATGGAAGCCACCGTAGCTTACGGTGGCCACCATAAGCTACGGTGGCCTCTGAAGAAAATTACACCGTATGGCAGTTTTAAGCTACCATAGGGCATTTTGAAGCCACTATATCTATATAAGTATGTAAAATATATGCATGTTGGATTCGGCCCAATCTTTTTAGTAAAAGATTGGGCCGAATTACTATTTGTTTTGGTAAATACGCTCTTCAGGCACTTGAACCCGCTTGGATCACATCTAGACAAATAGAAGCAGGTCGACGAGCAATGACACGAAATGCACGTCGCAGTGGAAAAATATGGGTCTGTATATTTCCAGATAAACCAGTTACAGTAAGGCCCGCAGAAACACGGATGGGTTCTGGTAAAGGCTCTCCCGAATATTGGGTAGCTGTTGTTAAACCAGGTCGAATCCTTTATGAAATGGGTGGAGTAACAGAAAATATAGCCAGAAGGGCTATTTCAATAGCAGCGTCTAAAATGCCGATACGAGCTCAATTCATCATTTCGGGATAAAAAAGAAATAGTGAAGTTGATAGAATATTCCATCTTTTCTCTCGCGACTCATCTTTCTCATACTTGTTTGTCTTCCAAAGAAATTTAGATCATTAAAATTTAGAATCTAATTCCTCTCTTTTTCCACTTCGATTGTATTGTTGTATTGTTTGTTGGGTTTTTGTAGTTCGGGCGGGTGGTTAGATTTCGTTTGATGGTTCTATAAAGAAGACCTAAGGAAGGTAGGTTATAGAAAATAAAAAAAAGAAGGATAAATAAAGTTAAAGTAAAGGGGGTTTTTATTGGTCCGGGAATCCCTTTTTGGATTCGGTATGGATAAAAGATGTTCGTATGTTATACTATTCAATTCTCGACGACGAATTAATTTAATAGCTCAGATACTGTTATTTATGCTATTGATCCGATTCAAGATCATCGATAGGTAATGCATTCATTGAATTGACAGGTGAAAGATTTATCATCTCTATGGGATTAAATCCCGAGTTATTGTGAAAAAAACGATGAGATTATGGAAGTAAATATGTACAACGGAGAGTTGTATGTTGCGTTCGGGAAGGATGAATCGCTCCCGAAAAGGAATCTATTGATTCTCTCCCAATTGGTTGGACCATAGGTGCGATGATTTACTTCAAGGGCGAGGTCTCTGGTTCAAGTCCAGGATGGCCCAGCTGCGCCAGGGAAAAGAATAGAAGAAGCGTCTGACTCCTTCATGCATGCTACACTTGGCTCGGGGGGGATATAGCTCAGTTGGTAGAGCTCCGCTCTTGCAATTGGGTCGTTGCGATTACGGTGGCCACCATAGCTTACGGTGGGACTGACGCTGAAACTTGTAACAGCCTTATAAACTGGTTTTAGGGTTGGCTTTTGAGATCCTTATCATATCCTTTGATCCTAGAGCGACCTAGAGGCGATTTTGGGGTGCAATAACATTATTGGGAGTGTGTTAATCATTAGAGACTCGATTTTGATTCGTATGATTACTATAATCCAAGGGATGACAACCCGAAACATGTGTGGCTAAATTCCTTTGTGTTTTCCTTCGGAGTGTAAGGTTCCTTATGATTGTTTTGTTGAATGTTTATGAAATTTCTGAGATATTAGTTTGATCATATTGATTAAATTATTATGGTGTTGATGTATTGATTGATAGATTTTAGTTTATCGATTTTGTGTTCTAAACCGTCAGTTCTTGGTGCTTAAAGTAATCGAGATTAATCGGGAGGGATTTAGGGTTGGATAAACTAATTGGTTTTTGGGTGATTATCTTGCGTTATATAATCCAAGTACTTAGTATTCAATTATCACAATCGTTTGCATAAGCACGAACTACATCTTTATAGTTCATCTCAGATTAAACATTTACTTTAACATTCATAGAAACCTGAAACCGAGGGAAGACAAATTTTCTCATGTAGTTTTAAAACTCGTTAAATTGCTTTCAGTTCTTTTTGTTAATCAAACCAAACAACCAAATCTTTGAATTTATTTTCTGCACTTAAATTATTATAGATGAATTACATAGCTACTTAGTAACACATTTTCCACAAACTCCCTGTGTTCGATACCCGCTTGCCGCTATCTAATTAGTTGTAATCGTTTTTTTTGAGTGAGTCTTCGACCTTTAGTCAAATTTTGGCGCCGTTGCCAAGGAGTAGTGTGCAACGTGTGTTAGCTTTAGTAGTTTTTGTGTGTTATTTTCGGGTTTACGCTGGTTGTGTTAGTGTGCAGGTACCTACAGGTGTATGCATATAAGAAGATCTAACAGGTCATCACCCCTAGTTATTGATCCCGAGATTTA
>NW_027505615.1:0-60995 GCF_021521415.1 Bidens hawaiensis
TAAGGGTTACGGGTTCGTTTATCAATCGATTAACCCATCAAATCTTAACCATTTTCAGTAAGTTTAGCTTTGTTGGATTCGTTTTTACCATACAAACACAGATCTATCATTTATAGACTAATCCAAACCTAAACGAACAAGTTCTCGATATAAACGTATCGTAAACGAGTCGAACTACGAACACGAGCTGGTTTTTGATGTTGCTTTGGTTCGTCACGACGATCTAGCACCAACAAGCTCGGGTTCTCGCCTTTGGATCTTGGTTCGAATTGTAAGACGGTGTTGTGTGTGTTTTCTAAGGTGTAGGCTTTGGTGTAGAGATTGATAATAATGGAAAGGATTAGGGTTTAAGGGGTATTTATACTCCCTTAAGCCCATGGACCTAAGGCCTATCTTTCCCTTTTGGTCCATAATTAAGTCCATCTAAAAGCCTACTTATCCTATCATATTTATTATTATTATTATTATCCGAACGAAAAATTGGGATGTTACATATCATCAATAGAATTCAATATAGAGAGAATATGAATTTAACTTTAGTATAATTGGTTCTACTATTATATTTAAAAAAATTTATCAAATTGACCGGTTTGTACCATTATCGTAAAATTTAGGAAAGAATCACCCCTTTGGTTAAGGAAATTGTATAATTACGGAATTTCTAAATTTGAATTAATTATTGTAGCTTATTTGATTTTTTGATTATGTATATGATTTAGCATCATTAGTTTTTACTATAATTATGGATGATCAGTCAATCGATTAACTAATCATTATTTTACATAAATTTTACATAAATATAAAATTAGAACTAATAAATTTTACATAAATATAAAATTAGAACTAATAAAACAAATTAGTAATTTCTTTTTTCACACCTTATATGAATTACATATATAATTAAATGTTGATTATTTTTATAACTTTCAACCATATGATTCAGTACTTCATTATATAAAAATTTATTGTAATTTTATATATTATAGACATTGTTATTTTATAAATTACATATACGGTGTAATAATTGATGATTAATAATATTTTTGTAAATAAATAAATTACTAATTTTTATTTTTACATTAATAAGTTTGTTTCCGTATGTTTAAATATAGTCAACATTTAAATTTAAATTAAATAATATTATATTTATAATAATCTAAATTTGGAACATTACATTTTAGTAAATTCAAATTTTGAAAATCCACTAATCCTAATTCCTTACTTATCGTTCTTATTTTAAGTTTTTTTAAATTTTTTGAAATTCTCTAATTATTTGTTTCTAATCAATTCCCTGTCTACCTTCCTTCTATAATTTAGTCAACCATAATTCAATCCGTATAAATAGTTAAGTTTCATACGGTATTCTTACACCTTCAAACTCTCTTTAGCAAACACCATTAGCTTTGTATCTAAGGTTTTTATTTTGGGTTGTTTTATATCGTCCATCTTTTGTATTCTTTTTTTTTTGTTTAAAAGTGTTATTGTTCCTAAATGAATTTTTTGTTTTTTTTTTGAATTTTTCACCTCTAGAAAGAAGATCTCAATTTTTGAATTAGTAATTTATATTTCTACATTAATAAGTTTAATTCCGTATTTAAATATAGTCTAGATTTAAATATAGTATAGATTTAATTTATGAACATTACATTTTAGTAATTGAAATTTCAAAAATAATTAATCCTAATTCCCTAATTTTCGTCCTTATTATAAGTTAATTGAGTTTTCCTAATTTTTTGTTTCTAATTACAATAGGATATTCGTGTATAAATACCTAACATTCATACGGTAATTCTTACACTTACAAATCCCTAACCAATTTAATCTCTCTCTCTCTCTGCTTATTCCTCAACCGTCTCCTATATTCCGGTAATGACCAATTTTGTTATACGTTTTTCCGGTAAGGTTCTATTGTTTCCAGTAAGATTTTCGGTAATGTTTTATATTTATTTTAATTGCAATATAATTTTTTTATAATCTCTTTAGTTTGTAAATCATTTCATAGTTTTCTTAATTTACTATATGATAGTCATTTATCAAAATTAATTACTTTCTATAATAAAAATTGTGAGACTAACTTTTCTAATATCATTAAATATCCAAAAATTCAAAATCATTTGAATAACCGGATTAAAATCACATTAAATTACTAAAACCATATATCATTCAATTTACCATAATTATGCAAAATCATCAGTTTATAAATTAATTTTAATTAAAATATTTAATTATTCTCTATATAAATGGGAAAATGTGTTGACTTTTTTAATTTTAAGAAATTAAGAAATTCAGTTTCACAACATTTGGTACCAAGCTTAATAACATATTTTCATATTTAATTTATTTATTATGTTTACTTAAATTTATATCATTGACTTTTGTAGGAATTATTAAAAGCTTTTTTGAGGCAGTTTTTTGGTGATAACGCCCCATTTGGAGGTATAATATACTATTATACAATAGTAAGCTTCAATTACTACTAAATATTTAAGAAGCAATAAAAATTATTTTATTCACCTTTTGTATGTATTAAAAAATGAATACATTATTAGTATCTTACTAATGGAAAAGAAGATATCAAAAGGCTATATAAACTATCATCTCATGCTCAATCTCCAATGGGGTGTTAGGTAAAAATCTCAATTTATTTGGTGTTTGTTGTATAAGGTTTTTTACTTTATTTATCGAAAGCTTTATAAACTATTTTTTTATTATAATTACATATCAGGAACTTGACAGTGGAATTTGAATACAAGGTAATTTTTTACTTTATATTCATCAATTGCGTAGTTAGTTTAATTTTGACCTTTAAATTGATTAATTACAAATTAAATTATAAACCTTACATACAAGAAAATATTTAGGGAGTTGTAGATACTAAATTTATGATACTTTTGTTAAACTGTATAGAATTTTCTTCATGTTTATTTTAAATTACACTTCAAGTAGTTCTTCCTACACCTTGTAAAAGCACAAGGTACTTAAACTATCAAAAAAACACGAGGCTCACAGTTAGATGTCAATCCTTACATGTTGAAGAGATAAAATAATTTGTGAATTGACTATTGGATATAGGTGAAGGGAATGCTGGGGGGGGGGGGTTTCAAATGACGACAGATGAATGTACAAATTCCGATGATCTTCTAATTAACAATTCACTATATCCAACATCTGATTTAATAGACTTTGTCTATCCTTCGAATTTAGACAAGTTCTATTAACTTACTTTCGAGGACGGGAAATACTGTCGTTTGAAATTATATGTGTTTATTAGATAATTTCTATATTTCCACCCGTGGCGCCCACAGGACAATAACCTAGTAACCCAATATACAAAATAACTTAATAACCCTTCTACTTAAAGACCAATTTTTTAGAATCTTCATAGTTATCAACAGTTAGTCAATTAACATGCGCTAAGGAGTTGGTAGGGCTAAGGTTCAGGGCTTCAGGCTACCAAAATGGTGTTGGTTAAGCCATGGGCCTGCGGGTTCATCTAGTGGGCTTAAGCTGCCTAGTTTGGTGTCCAGGATATGCATGAGCAAGTTTGGTGCGGGAACCGTTGGGGCTAGGGCTCATGCTCCTGAAATGGCGCTGGCTAAACCCCGGTTTGACGGTTCATCTAGCACATTAAGCCCCATGGGACTCTGCAGGCTTCATAACATGTATCATTTGTCTACTTATTGCTATATTTAATGCAACCCCTTTCTATTTTTTGTTATGTTTATTGCACTCCTTTCAAATTTAAATGCATAACTTTAAGTAACATTTTTTTATTTATTTTGTAAACTGATGTGATTATTCATTTGTTTAAGAATTCAAAAGTCTCATTGCAATTAAAAAAATCTATATTCATTTTTATTTAGTTAAATAGAGAATATATATGCTCTATATATAGTACCATATATCTTTAAGGATGCACACTTTTTGTTCACAATTGTTTTCCATTTTTATCTTTACCAGAAAATATAGTAGTTAATATCAAACTTTGCAGTTTCGGTCTAACAAAATCAAATATACTTCGTGTATCTTAATCAAATAAAATAAACAATAAAAGGAATTATCATAAATAAAAAATAAAACATAGCTACACAGTCTATTTACAAAATTTTCCCTTTATGACAACAAATTGAACTATAAACTAATTAATCCTGCCTGAACCCATGTTGATTGAACCATCAAGTGAAACTTGAACCCTCGGTCTTGAACCGCTAACTTCGAGTGAAGACATCAGAAAGCTTCTTCATCTCTTCAATAGCTTCTTCATCGCTTCAATAATCTCATCATATTTTTAACACCACATTGTAACCCCTGCCTCTAATTCTTTGAAGCTCTGATTCCATATCATCATTGGCCGTTTTTGCCACACGTTACTCATAAAGCAAAACACCTTTTCTGACTGCATTTTCACTCTCCATCGCTTTCTCGTGTAATGTCGATGATGGTTGTTAGTTGTTCCATCATGTGGTTGGGGGCGGGAGCTGGTGGGGCTAGAGTTCAGGCTCCTGAAATGTAGCTACCTAAGGCCCGGATTGCAAGTACATCTTGCAGACTCCCGCTGCCTGATTCGGTGTCCAGGATGCACGAGCTTGTGGTAGGAGCTGATGGGAGTTTTGAGTGTTTGATTTTTTAGTCAGTTTACTGCTTTCTAGGAAAAATGGGTTGATAGAGGAATGAACAAAATATATAAGCTTTGATGAAGCCCTGAAGCTTTCTTCCGGTTTCCAATAAATCAAATAATTATAGTATTATTTGATTTCACGGAACTGGGAGAAAGCTTAACCGCTTGATCACAACTTATATACTAATTTGTTCTTCCTTTACTAACCCGTTTCTCGTAAATCCTAACCGACTAAAGAAGATGCATGGGTTTGGGGCGGGAATTGGTGGGGCCAGAGTTCAGGCTCCTGAAACGGCCTGAATCTGCATGCGCGAAAACAAACATCGATCAGACTACATATCAAGTACAAAAATTCATTCATACAACACCAAAAATCTGAACTCATTTCAAAACAAATATATACCTGAAGAGTCCTTGTGAAGACACTATGAACAATCAACATGTTATCAACATTAAGTAAACAACCACTCCCTGCACCATGAATCAGAAGCTTCATCACCAATTCACCTCAATAATGAATAAAAAATTAAGGGTTGAGATTATATGTTTATTAGCTAGAATGATAAGAATGAATAAAGGATTAAGGGTTGCGATAATATGTTTATTACCTAGGGTTTATTTATAATGGTGAGATTTTGCATTTTACCCCCTCTTTAGTCTTATGTAATCTTTTCAATTAATGCACAATATTAATTCTAGTCATCATGTAATCTTTTCAATTAATGTACAATATTCTAGTACCATTTCATGTAATCTTTTCAATTAATGCACAATATTCTAGTCTTACTTCATTTTTTCTTATGATTTTTCTAATTATATTTTATATCACTATATGAGATTTTGCATTTTAACCACTTAGCCAGGGCAATTGACATAATAACAATTATAACATGTACACTAGGTGGAGATATGGACACTCTACTCTAGCAATAAGAAAAATGCACGGCTCGATTTGTAATATTCTTCATAGTTAGTTTTAAATTACCATCCAAGACTATTTCTAAGATTCCTCATAGTTAGTTTTTTTGATCCGGTACTCAAGTATCACGCTTTAATGTCCGTATTGAGGGCACTAAAAATTCGATAGATTTTCGCTTTTGTTTAGATTTCGAGGCACATTTTATTTAGATTTCAAGCAACATAATCAAGATATTATTACGAAAAACCTAATAATTTGAAGTACGTTGTGAAAAACGAGCGGTGCGTCTTTATGTTGTATCCATGAGTTTTGTAAAGAGTTTGAGAAGGAGACATTATATATGTTAAATAAACCTATTTCCTTCTTAAAAAAAACTATTAATAAAAAATAGGTTAAGGAATATACCATCTATTTTTTCTAAATGTATCCAATGAATACTTAGTCACAAAGAAAATGTTGATAGGTTAATTAACCCAACCTCAATTTGACTAAGATCAACAAACTCAAATCAAACTTATACTTCTTTAAACTCATCCACTCATTCCGAAAATCATAGATTCAATCAAACTCATACTTCATAAATAGAATACATATATATATATACACACACTAGTTTTTATCTCCCGTAAGGTTGTTTTATATTGTTTGTTCTAATATTTATTTATTTTTTAAATTTATATTTTTTTTATTGTATGAAAATTAATAATATACTTATGGTTTGATGATAAATTGTTTCACAAATAAATGAGATGTTATAACTCGGTTTAAAAGCTACATCATCATCATCATCATCATCATCATCATCATCATCATCATCATCATCATCATCATCATCATTTTAGAGACCAAACAAGACAAAGTACCATAAGCTAAATATATTGGCTATAACAAATTGCACATAAAAAAGAAAAAATAAAAAAAAACAATAACACAAAAATACCTCTTCAAATTTTTCAAAATTTTGAGTATTCGGTTCATCAATAACTTCTGGAATAAATGCAGCTTCCATTTGATATATTCTTTCCCAATCAATACCGTTAAACCAAGGATGAGCCTAAAACATAATAAAAATATCAAAGTAGTGTAACACTACCATAAGACTATATGTGCACGAGCCCTTTTTAATGATTGTGAAATGCCATATACAAATTTTTTAACTCTTTAGCTTTCCTATATTGTTCCTGAACGAACAACCTTAATTAAAATAATTAACTAATAATGTTTGAAATGGAAAATGAGATGCACTTAATTAAAATAACGTATTTACCTCGTACTTAGGCTGCAAGCTCTACAGGTTTGTTTTATGTGTTCCCGAGTTTATTTATGAAAAGAAAAGAAAAGAAAGTTTTCTCTTCTTATCTTTTCTTTTGGTATCCCTTCTTTCTCTTCAACTTATTATCCTTTCAAATTCTTTCTAATTTGGAAATATACAAATTCTTTTATTTTACTCATCATTTTCTCTTCCCTCCCCTCATTTTCTTTCTTTTAATGAAACTCGGGAACACCTCTTTTAAATTTTCCTTCCTTTATCTTTCTTAAATGAAACTCGGGAACACAACATATTTTTACCATCTCTTTCCTTCCCTTTCCCTTTCCTCAGTTAAATGAAACTCAGGGGCACAGTGAATCTACTTCTAAGATCATCTTCAGCTATTACCCGCAGCCTACAAGAAATAAAATTACTCAGAACTAATAAACCTAAAGTACCACAATAATATCATTATAACACAAACAATTAATGCTAGATTGCTTACCTTCCAGAGAAAGAAGTTATGAAGTGATTCGGATTGTTTATAAAATCACAAATTCTCTTTAGTTTTGTCTTGAAACAGAACCGAACCAACGGCGGCAGTGGATGACATAGCGGAAAAACGAGATGACCAGAAAAAACAACATGGCAGCAATGGCTAACGTGGCGGCGCCGTGGTGCCGGTGGTTAGGGGTTTTGATCGGAATGAGTGATGGGTGCAGTGGTTGAATTATTGAAGCAATTGGTGGTGGGATTTGAGGGTTTGAGTGATGAAATCTAGGTTTTGGTTAAAATAAAGAATATAAATGCTTTAAATAAATAAGGTTTGGGATTACTTATTATGAAGATGATGAGATTCAGATGATGTTCTAGGGTTTGAGGATTTGAGGCATTGATGATGATCATCAGATATATTCTATTATTATTTGTTATTAATTTATTATTATTATTATTAAGATAAGATTAACAACCTTTCCATTCACCAGTCAACTAACGGAAAGGGGTATACTGAGGCCGTCGGAAAAACACATGGGTTCAATATGAGCAATTTCATAGTAAGTGGTTGAACGTGCTCCCGCCCATATTACACAATCATAATTTTCTCTTTAGAGGGCCTACATAAGCAATGATACATGAAGGTCTAAATATTAGTTGAGTCATAAGATAAAGATAAATGTCAATTAAGTCATAAGTTGGATCTATATTGAATCTCACGTAAATCACCCCATATATCCTTTTGAGGAGAAGTTTGATTTCAAACCTCGATTTGAACACGAGTACGGCATGCTTATGTGTCTTGGATAATCCACATCCAGGAGTAGGAGCAGACGTCGATGAGCACAATGAACTACCTATGTGGTTGATAGCCTTCACAACCCAGACATAGTGATGCAATTATCAGGGCAACCTCTACTCACTTAGCTAATAGCTCGTCGTGAGAACCCTAAAAGGCCTAAAAGTGAGAGAAACGTCATCACCTCTTTCCTTTTTTCGATCATGACACCCCCAATAGCAGCATGATGACTTAAATAGGGGGTCCTAACAATTTGTTTCGACCTGAGATATAAGCCCATGAATTTGGTCTTACTCCATTGTAGAAAAACGAAAGAACATTTCCATCTCTAAGTTTAACTTAGACATAACTCCCTTCTTTTTGGGTACTACAAGTAGTGTTAAACCAAAATACATTCCTATCACAGCTAAGAATGGATAGTTTATCAAATCTTGGATGATGATTTCTTTTGCGTATTTCTCTAAATAATCTATTATTAACAAATTCTTCCCAAATTCTTTTAATGAAATAAATTTTCTTCTATTTTGGTCCCTTTAGTAGGCCTAGTATTTTCGGCAATCACATGGTTTCCTTATTTCTTCATGTTAACATTAACAAGATTGTTTCGAGCCGATGACACAAAATATCATTTTTTTTATAATTTTGTATTTATATTAATATTAATATTTACATTTGTATCATAGATACATAGATATCCATTTAGCAAAATATGGTACAAGGGGCTTCCACCGAAAAATTCTTATGTCTCTGGAAAATGCTATATTCTAGCTATTTTTAAATATACTCGAATCGCGTGGACTGCGGAACTGTAAAGCCGATCTATCTATATGTATGTATCTATCGTTAGTAAGTCATACAAAGGGTATGTTATTAGTTTAAATCTAACCAATTTAATGAATTACTCCTAAAGGTTCATATCAAACTAGCGTCGTAAGAATTAATTAATTCCATAAATAAAGAAATGTAAGCTTTAAATACTTATATAACTTTTTTTCCCAACTCAATTTTGATCGATCCGTATTGTACCACTATCCAAAACTCTCCATCATTCCCACCTACCAAACACCCTTTAAATGGATATGTAAGCTTTAATAACTTTTTGTATCATTTGCTTTTTCCCAACTCATTTTTTATCAAACCATAACATTTGTATATAGTTAATAAATACCCACTAAACAAATAACAAATGCCCACTAAACGAATTTTGATCAAACTATAACATTTATATACAGTTAATAAATACCCACTAAATAAATAATAAATGCCCACTAAACTAATTTTGATCAAACTATAACATTTGTATACAGTTAATAAATACCAACTAAACAAATAATAAATGTTCATTAAACTAATTAATATCTATTGTTAAAGAATAAAAATATAATTTTAAATTAAAGCAGGCATTGCTTTTTTGCATTAATGGAGTTTTCTAAATCCAACTATGAAGCCTCATAAATTTGAGAATAAATCCTACATTCCCGGTATTCATATCTCATTTTAGTAAGTACTAATAAACATATGTGAGAAGGAGCATCATATAATTAAACATAATTAATTTTTGTGGTTTCAAATCTTTAGTAAATGGACTGTGAAAGACTTGATGTTGTATTATATTTTAAAGGTAGTGCAGAATTAGTGGAAGATAACAAGAACTTGTTGTGTGTGATGATGATATCTCTAAATCAAAATATATCCGTCTTTAGATTATGTAAATCAAAGGTTTGAACACAGGCCACAACCACAATAATTGGTTAAACTTATATTGTTTATTAGACAACAAACATATACAACTATTTATATATAAAACAATGATACAATTAATGAAGAATTATAAAGGTATTTGACATTGTGCTGCCTAAACCGCGGGTTCATCTAGTGCACTCTCTATTTTCATATTATGTCTTCTAGATCTTCATCTCCATCGTTTCTCAAATCCACATTCACCACATCCCCGATTGCCGCCGCAGGGTAAACCACCGCCTCTCAGGTCCCCCGACTGATTCTACCATAGAGGCCAACGATAGACAATAACTTCCCCCGAACACAGCTTACAACTTTTATCGTATTGTGCTCTCCAAAGAGCAACTCTTCTCAAAATCTCACTGAAAAGGTTCAAAAGGTGTGCTGAGTTGGAATCCCATTCTAATTCTAACTAAGGATTCTTGTAGCTACAGGAGAACCAGGAACGGGGAGCTTTCCTCCCTTGATAACCCATCCAATGGACCCACTTCACTCTCTAATATCCCTCCACTTCTTTAACACTTTCAAGGAGGTCTTGAAACTTCGATGTGCCATCCAAAAGCTTGACATGCTGGTTGTTTAAGGGCGCATCCTAATACAATATCCGCGCAACCGTCTAAAGCCGAACCAGTTTGCACTAGGCCTTTCAGATGGTGCAATGAACCACCTGCCAAAACCATTGCAGGTCCTAGCAGGTGTATAGGAGGCGTGAGCCTGTGATGGGAACTGGTGGGGCTAGGGTTCAGGTTCCTGAAATGGCCCTAACAGAACCACGTGTTGTTGGTTCTTCTAGCAGGCTCTAGGGCCATATATATCAGAGCGTGAACCCTCACCCCACCAACGTGCCACCACATGTTCACGAATCCTATGCTGAAATCGTGCGATCTGCACACATCTGTGTAAATACAAACAAAAGACTAACTAATTTATCAAGTACAAAAATTCATACAACACCAAAATCTGAATTTGTTACAAAACAATTACCTTCTATGAAAAATCAACATGTTGTGGAAGTTAATTAACAAGAATTCTTTTGTCCCACTGCATGGATCATAAATCAGAAGCTTCATCACCATAAAAGATGTAGGTTTACAGATGGTGACAGGCAACCAAGGTGCTAATGATAATATAATGTAAGCAAGAATGATAAGAATGAATGAAGAATGGTTGCGATTATATGCTTATTAGCTAGGGTTATTTATAATGGTGAGATTTTGCATTTTACCCCCCCTCTTTAGTCTTATGTAATCTTTTCAATTAATGCACAATACTAATTCTAGTATCATTTCATGTAATCTTTTTAATTAATGCACATGTAATCTTTTCAAATTAATGCAAAATATTCTAGTCCCATTTTGTGTTTTCTTATGATTTTTCTTATTATATTTTATATCATTTTGAGAATTTGCATTCTAACCACTTGGCCCGGACAACTGACATAGCAATTATAACATGTACACCAGGTGGAATATGGACAATTGGACACTCTACTCTAGCAAGAAGAAAAATGCATGACGCGATTTCTAATATTCTTCATAGTTAGTTTTCATTTAAATACGCTCAAGATCCTTTTATAATTCCTAGTGACGGGAATAAAGATTCCATAGAGCCTCGCTTTTGTTTAGATTTCGAGGGGCCTAATCAAGATGTTATTGTGAAAAAACAAGTGTAAAGGATTATATTTACATACAAGTGACAACCACTTCTCCCGAGCAATTGTTTTAAACTCACTTAGTAATGTCTGATTTGTTGGGTGTTTATATAACATATGACGGGTACGTAGAGATATGGACTCTATAAACAGTTACCATCCTAGAAGAAAACGTATTCTTTCTTAGGTTCTTCATAGTTAGCTTTCATTTAGATCCGGCACTCAAGTGCCGCGCTTTCATCTTCATAGTGAGATCCCACATATTTTTGATTTTGTTTAGATTTTAAGGTACGTTTTATTTAGCTTTTGAGGGGCATAATCAAGTTGCTATTGCGAAAAATCTAATAGCGCTTAATTTGGAGTCCATTGCGAAAAAAGAGTGGTGTTTGCGTGAAGTTTTTAAAGAGTTTGAGAAGGAGACATAATGTATGTCAAATAAACCTATTTCCTTCTTTAAAAAACACCTATTAATGAACAGATATTATACTTCTATAAAAGAAAAAGATAATATCATCTACTTTTTCTGATGGGAAAATTCCCATAATAGCCTATTTAGAGAATGTGTTTCCAAACTAATTCAAGTTTCCAACTTTGTCCCTTTGGTATTTCGTCGCCGACGACATGATTGCGAACACCGACGATGCGTTACTGAAACAAATAGGATAACGACACGTGGCCGGAATATGTGTTGACGATACGTTACGTTGCTAACGTAGGGTAGCGGTGATGCGTTATGTTGTTAACGTAGGGTAGCAGCGATGCGTTAACGCATCGCTGCTACCCTTTGTTAGCATCGTCAACCCTATGTTATGTTAGCACATCATCGGTGTTCGCTAACATGTCGCCGACAACGAGATACATTTATGTTGCTAACATAGGGTAGCAGCGATGCGTTATCAGCTAACGCATCGTCGAACCCCTGCTTTAAACATTATGTTAGCAACATAACGCATTGTCAACCCTATGTTATGTTATTAACACATCGTCGGTGTTCGCTAACATGTCGCCGGCGAAGAGATACCAAAGGGACAAAGTTGGAAACTTGAATTTAAGGGGACAAACTTGAAACCACATTTATAAATGAGCTATTTTGGAAATTTTCTATTTTCTGATTGTATTTAATATTATTATATATATCTACTTTTTCTGATTGTATTTAATATTATTATATATGAAGTTGACAAATATCATTTAGAAGACGTATGTGTATCATTACATCAGGCACTAACCACAATCACAATTAATTACTACATTTACCTGTAATGACTGAAATGATAATGTTTACTACAAAATACAAATAAAACATCTGATAATCTATACTACAAACCTCATTCCCATCTATAAAACTATTACGTAGAACAACCCAACACATGATAGTATTATACAAACCAATATCCATAAGTGCGACTCACTTAGTATTTTCATCTAGATTTAGAATCCGCAGCTTTCACAAGAGTCGACGGTTTCACAACAACACTCTTCGGGTTCAAAGCCTTCCGTATCTTGAAAACCGCCCACGCTGCCCCCATTGCATGCCCTGCAGCATCCATCCCCGTGGTCGTCACCTTCGCTGCCTCTTCCCCATGTCTATAATTATCAATATACATCAACATTCCCATTAACTTCAAAAGCTAATAACAATTACATCTTTCCTTACGACGACCAAGTCGGTTGCCACACTTATTGTTATTAGCTGCCTAGACAGCGACTAATAACAACTAAGATAAACAGGCAAGTCCTGAAGTCCATCGTTGTCTTAAAAGATCTCAGTTATTATCAGTCCATGTTCAGATGACAACTGCTAATAACAATTAGATAAACGGGCAAGACCTTTTGACGGCGACTAATAACAATTAAGATAAACGGGCAAGTCCTTTGACGGCGACTAACAACAATCTTAATTGTTATAAGTTGCTGACGTGCTGTCCTAGACCCCGACTTAACTGTTAAGATAAACAGGTCGAAAATACTTATGCGTAACAAGATCAGTTGTAACAGTTGAGGTTGTCGCCATAACATTTCTCCCGGCTACTTCAACCGCATCACATACCTTGTCTGTACACAAAAAACATTTTGTCATTTCAAAACCACGTATTAATGACCCACGTAAAGGATAAGATTTGAGAAATATAAACATACTGAATCCATCTAACGAAGCAAGAATGATCTACCCAGGTAGAAGGTTAAAAAACTTCTTTCTGGGAACAGAGTTCACAATCGCGCTTGTGAAGAATCCTGATACCTTCATAAACTCCTGAAAGCAGCCCGGTTGCTACACTTTCTGACATTTTGGTCATTTTCTTCACCCTTACAACATAAAATCAAGACATCAAATTTCCATAAAAGTTAAAAAAGTTTTTATAAGGAATTACAGCAATCTAAACATCATAGCAAATACACAAACATAAAACAGGTTCCTTCAAATCTCCAAATATATAGTAGCATTGAGGTTTATAAGTTGTATTGTTGACTATCAATAGTCAAAGTCAACTCAGTATTTAAATTCATACCTGTAACATCCTAAAATTTTAACGATGAATAAAGGAAGTTATGTTTAGTGATTTCGCGTAATTAATTAATATCGGGTAAGGAGCGGGTCTTGGACTTGGAATTGCAAACTAAGATGGATGATGGTTGCTACTTGCAAGGATGATCACACAAGATGGAAGCCTTGAATTTTCTCTAGCAACACACAATAATTTTCGCCTAAGGTTTAACTTCGCCTAAAGCTAAGTTCGCCTAAGGTTTAACTTCGCCTAAAGCCAAGTTCGTTTAGAAAATAAATTAAAAACATAATGAAAAATGTGTTAAGACAGTTAATGGAAATAAAATTTTTCCAAGCTGACCTGGCAGCTCGACCCCAGCCAGGGGCTCTGCCCCTTGGACCCTGCTAGGGGCTGCCGCCCCTAGACCCCGCTGCCAGGGGCGCTGCCCCCCCGGACCCCCGTTCGTTGTGGGTCATATGAAGATAGAAATACATTATGAGAAGTGATAGTTAATTGATACGTATACTTGTTATACAGTCAGCCGTGCACAACTGAAGAAAGGGATTACGATTAACGGTGAACGTAACCGTGTTCAGGTGAGTTTCTAGCCCCATTTATGTGTTATGTTTTCGGGGCTGTGTGCATACTCGATATGTTTGTTAATACGCTTATCCTAAGAGATAAGTGTATGCCTTATGTGAATGATATGATATGTAGGAATGATTGCTTGATGGTACGTGAACGATCTTCGGATATTGCACGTACTGTCAGGTTGTAACGCTATGTGTAAGGTAAGTATGATATGTATGCTTATGTGTATGAACGTGATAAAGTTAATAAAAGAAGGAAATGACGGTTGCATGGTTGTATGGTTACGAAAAGGGTACCGAGCCCTAATAATACTCGAGGTATGATGTATGGTTGTATGGTAACGAAGAGGGAATCGAACCCTACTAATATTCGAGAACTAGGAAACCGAACCCTACTAATATTCGAGGAAAGAAGGAAACCGAGCCCTAATAATACTCGTGGAAAGAGGGAAACCGAGCCCTAATAATACTCGAGGAAGGAGGGCACCGAGCCCTAATAATACTCGAGGAAGGAGGGCACCGAGCCCTAATAATACTCGAGGAAGGAGGGCACCGAGCCCTAATAATACTCGAGGAAGGAGGGTACCGAGCCCTAATAATACTCGAGGAATGTAGGGCGTAATGCTCTTTATAACGTAAGATATGAAGGTAAGTTAATACAAAAGAAAGAATGAAAGTATGAAAGAATGAAAGTATGATAGTATGAAAGAATGAATATAAGTTTATGTGTATTGTATAGTGTATGATTAACTAGAACTCACTCAGCGTAGCTGACTTTTAGTATGCACGCAGGTGAGTAGGATGAGGCAGCTCGCTTGAGGAGACACGTGGCATTGAACAAGAGTCTGGCGTCTGAAAACTTATGATGTTTTAATTTAATGCTTTAGTGTTGAAAGACAAAGGATGTTTTGAGACAAGTTATGAATTATGTAATGTTTTATGAAAGTTTTATATTCCGCGTAAATGTTTTAATTAACTCTGATATTTAGAACTGCGTTTATGAGTAAATCCAACACGAAAGTAGGGCTACCGGCAACGGGGCCTTACAATACCCCCGTCAATATAAACATTAAATAAACATTAGGGGCTTATTGCTTAAATAAAGTGAGTTTTTAAAAGCTCAAACTCATTTTGAGCTATTTCAAAATCCACTCCTTAAAAAATTTAAAAAATATTTTAATACAACTTATTCAACCCAATGGGTCACATTTACATTTACTCGAAATGAATACCTTACCATTCTCCTGAAAGCCCGAGGACTAACTTCCGACTTTTGTCCCGACTTGATCCTCTGCTTCAAAAACTCATTCCCCCATTTCAACCTCTCGACCGTCACATCCCCACACCACTATATTCCTTTAATCAACTGCCCCGACCCGCCACAATCATCCGAGCCACCGACCCGCTATAATCCTCCACATTTGGCGCCAACGTCGTCCAATACGCCGCCGCCTTGGCCTCCGCCGAACCACCGTCCACCACCACCGCCCCGGATTCCTTCACCGAAAACGCACTGTACTCATCCAAAACCCTATCCAACTCTTCCCCCAATCCGACGTCATTTAAACCTTTAATGTGAATTAATAATATCATCATCCTCTTCCGGTACGACGAGTCCGTTAGACGGAACACGGAGCGTGAAGAAGTAATGGGTTCCGTCAAGTTTAACGGCGGCCTCGTCTTTGGCTAACGGCCACTGGATCTGGTCGCCGACACGGGCGAGGACGGCGACGACGTCTCCGGACTGGCGGAGACGGGTGACTTCGAAAACGCCGGAGGCTAATTCGACGCTGTGTTGTTTGTCGATTAAGTGAACGATTGAGTTGGGGATTTGAATTACGATTTCCTCTGATGATTCCATGGGAAACGATCTTTGCTGTTGTTGTTCAGTCTCCGGGAACAGCTTTTCGGCCAGATCGTTTGCTTGTACGGATGACGCCATTGTTGTACTTGTGATTTGTTGCAGGTTTTGAAGATATTTATTGGGATTGAATTGAAACTTATGAATGAAGAAAGCGTGACAGCGTTAAAGACGAGTAGTTGGGGACACGTGGCAGGAAAGTAAAAGTGTATGTTTGGACAACCGTGTGTACGTGGAGGAAAGAGTTTTTGGATAGGCTGAATCAACTAATATAAATATTAATATTAACCAGGTAAACAACTGTCGAAATCGGTTAAGTTCGTTACAACACTAACACTAATAAAAAATATAGTGTAGCTGTTGAAAATAAGATTGACATACGTATAATTTATGATCAAAACGAAACGAACATGGTTACGATACTGACACTCGTATAGCTTTTGATGCAAGTAACATATTTAAAAATATATTTACTCAATCGTTAAAATACGGCGTTATGTTGGTGAGTCTATCTGAATTTGATCGGTATCAGAGTTGTTTATTATGGTTTTAAAAATAAACTCAGATAATAAACTTTTCAAGTTAAAATATTTAAAATAAATAGAATGATAAAAATGGGTATATATATGTATAAATAAAAACAAATACTAAAAAAGGATCCATGCTCCGTCAAAACTTATTAAATAAAAAAGTAATTTTACTTTATAAAAATGTAATCATGCAAATGATGGGTCTTGAAGAACTTAAGCTGAACCATCATAGCCTAAATTTTAACATATTGTCAACAACCATCAGGCAACAGTATACTTATTGTTTAAAACCAAAATGAGAGAACTAAATATTACTCTCTTTGTCATATTTTGATTTTTTAAGTTTTTTTGTTTAACTTTGACCAATACTATTTTTGTTGGTGTTATATAATACTTGATGTAAAATATATGAATGGATTGGGTTTTAAATGTATTTTACATTGATATAATTTTCATCAACTATTATATAACACGAACAAAAATATTTACGGTCAAGGTTGCAAAAGAAAGACTTAAAAAGTCAAACTATGACACTTATAATGGGACGGGGGAGTATATCTGAACCAATAAGCTTTTTAAACAAAACTTTTGTGACACCAACATAAACTTTTATCTATATAGTAGTGGCTCACCCAGCGCGTTGCGCCGGGCAGGTATATAAAATATGGGCGATGGTAAAATCCAAGCGTTATCAGTCACAGGTGTTGATGAGGTAAGTCAACACGAATTGATCGATTTTGGTTACGTGCGTTATGTATTGAAACTAAAACAATAAAATATATGAAAATTGAATTGAGGTGGCCCAGTGGGGTTTCCGGTCGGTAAAAGTCGAGCGTTGGTAAAACCCCAGCGTTGTCAATCGCGAGTCGACACAAATTCGGTTGGTCTTCGGTCACGTTTGTTACATATCATGACTAAATCAAAACAAATTGGCACTCTGTCGGTTTTCGTTACGATACTGAAACCAAAACAAAATGTAGTTAGCTTATGCACTTTGGGTTGATTTCTATCATGTTCGCTATGGTACTGAAACTAAAACAAAAAAGAAAAAAAATTGTTATTCGGTCGGTTTGCGTTGTATTTGTTACAGTATTGGACCTAAAAAAACAAAACAAGCAAAAAACAAAATTTTTTTGACAACTAAAGTGCCGCCAAGTGGCCCAATAGGGCACTTGCGGCAACAAAGTTATCATTTATATCTATTAGTAATAGTAATAGTAATAGTAATAGTAATATATAATGGCATTAGTATGTGGCACTAATGGTGAAAAATGACAAAAGGGGAAACATATGGTTCGAGATGGCACAAATGATGACAACTTTATTTCTTTAACCTTAATGAAACTGTCAAAGAAGCCAAGAGAAAGGTAGAGAGTGAAGTGGGCCCATTGGGTGGGTTATCGCGCCAATCGGGGGCGTGGTGAAAGTGGATTTGCGAAACCACTATAGGCCTAATCAACACGCAATCACCGCCTGTAAAAGCAAATAGTTTAGATCATCAAGGATCAGGACATATACGTGAACATACGCATATATAGGTATACAAATGTAAAATATGAGGGATCTAGAGATAGAATGATATACGTATGTCTTATGGTTACATCGGTGCCGATGACTGTGCATCTACGCAAAAACAAACATTAGACTATCAAGTACAAAAATTCATATAATATCCAAAATCTGAATTCGGTTCATTACAAATACCTGCAGATTCATTGTGATCAAAACTGTATGACCAATCAACATGTTATAAAAAATGGGTTGATCTTCAGTCTCCCTGCATCATAAATCAGAAGCTTCATTAACAAAAAAATAACATAAACGAAGATAGATGCGGGACGAAACAACTTAATTTAACAACACTTACAATGGAATACCGTCCACCATCAGTAAAGAAGCAATGTGTCCGACAAGAATCAAACGAAGAACTGGGTTTACAGTTGAAACCCTGATGTAGGTTTACCAATGGTGAGAGGCAGCCAAGACGCTGATAATATATTAGAATGATAAGAATGAGAGAAGATTTTAAGGTTGCGATGATATGCTCCTTAGCTAGAGTTATTTATAATGGTGGGATTTTGCATTTTACTCCCCTCTTTAGTCTATGCAATCTTTTCAATTAATGCACAATATTAATTCTTATACCATTTTATGTTTTCTTATGTTTTTTTCGTATCATACATATGATTATGAGATTTGCATTTAACCACTTCGCCGGGGCAAAAGTTTGTTTTCAACTCACTTAGCAATTATAACATGTATGATAGATGGAGATATGGACACTACTCTAGAAACGACCAAATATGCAAGAAGAAAAACCCACGACATGATTTCTAATATTCATCATAGTTAGTTTTAATTTCCATATATCCCATAAGAAAACGAACTATTTCTTAGATTCCTCATAGTTAGCTTTCATTTTGATCTGGGACTCAAGTTTCACGCTTTCATGTCCGTAGTGGGGGCACTAAAGATTCGATAGATTTTGATCCGGTACTCAAGTTTCACGCTTTCATGTCCGTAGTGATCAGGGCACTAAAGATTCGATAGATTTTCACTTTGTTTAGATTTTGAGGTACGTTTTATTTAGATTTCAAGCGGCATAATCAAGACATTATTGCAAAAAACCTAATAACATTAAATTTGAAGTACGTTGTGGAAAACGAGTGGTGTGTCTTTACATTGTACTCATTAGTTTTTGAAGAGTTTGAGAAGTAGACATAATGTATGTCAAACCTATTAGTGAAAAAGAAAAAGGAAAATACCATCTGCTTTGTCTAAATGTATCTAACACATTGATTACTTGAGTTAAGACAAAGAAAATGTTCCCAACCTCAATTTGACCAAGATCAACACCCCTCAACAATCAAACTTAAGCTTCAATAAAATTCATACTTCTTAAAACTGATTCCCTCATTTAAAAGACCATAGCTTCAATCAAACTAATACTTTATAAAAAGAAAAAAAAACCTATTTTAGAGGCCTACATAAACAATGATAAATCATGGGCTAAAAAATACTTGAGTCACAATCTATAGATAAATGTTAATTGAGTCATAAGTTGAAAACAAATTAATTTATGAGCGAATTAGGCCTAACATATCGTGCTTTAGTCCAATTAGAATAGTATCTCAACACGTATCCTACAAACCTAATATTGAAATTGACTAACATATTTTATAAAGAACTAACATAATTAAACTTACATACATGATACACCTAACAAAATGCAAAACTGGTTATCTTTGTTTTTGAAGTAATACAATTAAAGTCTTTTTGGTATATGGCAATGAAATGTAGATGGAAAGGAATGGAATAGATGAGGGAATCGAAAGTTGGATCTACATTGAATCTCACCTAAATCTTCCCATATATCCTCTTGAGGAAAGGTTTGATTCCAACCCGTGATTTGAACAGGAGTATGCCATGCTTATGTGTCTTGGATGATCCACATCTCAGGACCAGGCTCCTATGAGCATATTGAACTATCCATGTGGTTGATAGCCCTTATAACCCGGATACATCCATGCAATTATCAGGTAGGCTCCACCCATTGAGCTTATAGCATGTCGTGTGATCCCCAACAGGCCCAAAAGCGAGAGAAACTCCATCTCCTCTTTCCTTCTTTCAACCCCATGACACCACACAGGCAGCAATCCAGCATGGGGACGTAAAAAAGGGATCTGTAACATCCCCAAAATTTTGATCTAAATTTGACAACTTAAGAAAGTTGAGGGATCATAAATAATCTCAAGATAAGTAATGAGAAAATATTAAATAAGGAAATATAAGAAAAATAAGGAAAATAAAAATATTTCCTAAGTTAAAGTTTACTTACATGAAAGAAATTTCATCTCACATTGGAAGATGTAAGAAAGTGGAAGCATTCCACTAAGGTATAAATAAGAAATGTAAATCCCATCCCACATAGAAAGTGGTAAAGAAATGAAAGCTCTTTATAAAGAGATTTTCCATAGTAATATTCTTTTATGAATATCATGCATCAAGTAGTCCTACCGGAGGGTGCGTAGCATCCGACGTGCACTTTGCACTTTGCACTCTCGCATCGCCGCGAGCCGCTTAAGAGCCGCCTTAGTATTTTTGGACAACGAGAGCTAGACCCCGATGTGACAAGCTACCAAAAGACGAGGGACTAAAACTGAAAAATCATATACAGCGAACCATCGCGCTACGCGATGAGTCCAAGGAGACGGCCATCGCGTACCGCGATGGGCCGTGATGAGTCAGCAACACGTGTCGCACTCCGGCGACACGTGGAAACACACCAGGACACGTGGCAGAACCTGTCAGACCACGTGGCGACACGTGTCAGAATGGTACCCGTCGCGGTACGCGACGGTGTTGAAAAAGGTGTCCCATCGCGGTACCGCGACGGTGTTGAAAAAGGTGCCCATCGCGTACCGCGATGGGACACAAAAATGGCTATAAAAGGGGAGGGATCCGGCTCATTTCACACACACCACAACCACTCTCTCTCTAGAAAATTACTCTCTCTACCTCGGTTTGCGTGCCGAACATCGTTTTGCATGCCACCGACTCAACAAATTACACATCGTAATCCGTGCCATAAACATGGTGTTTTCCTCGAAGTGTGTGCCACTCAAGAAACCCGACATTCCGTCTCGAAGTACGTGCACGACCCGGCAACCGAACACTGCCTCGATTTGCGTGCCAAGAAGAGTTGATCAAGAACGCCTCGATAAACGTGCATAGAGTAGAAGTGATGCCCGTATAAACTTAGGATATCTGACTCCGAATACCCGTGCGAGTTAAGGAGTTCTGCCTAAGTTATTATTATATTATAAATGGCTCAGACTATAGTCGGAGATATAGCCGAACCTTGATTATGATTTAGTATTATATAACTTTTCTTAAGTAAAGGTTATAGTCAAAATAATATTTCTTCATGACTAAGAAATATTTATAACAAAAGATTATAATTGAATTAATGTTTCTTCTTGAGAAAGAAACTCAGTATAAACGTTTCTTCTTGAAGAAGAAACGTAGCATATGATTGGTAAATAAAGAAAGAGACTAAAGGTCCAAAATGTTTTATAAATGATTTTATCAAGGTTAACACTATACAAAAACAGACTAGAGGTCTGAAGCTAAATCGATGATCTAGTTATTTATACAAAATGTTATTCTCGTACTATAGGTCCGAGGTAACAAAGCAAGAAGAATAATCAGAAAACAGGAATCAGTAAAAGAAACTGATTATAAACAGAAAAGGTGTATACGCCCCAAACCTTTTATAATGAGTCTGAATGGTTTAAAACTTTGTGTACAATAATAAGAAACGGACACTCTGATTAAGAGTATACATGTGTCTGGATCCAAACATACATGGTGACTCGGCATTTCCCCGAGGCCATGCATATCATCAACATGCCTCTGAAGGTCTACGGGACTGTTCAGAAAAATGATATTGTGTATATAATTAATTGTACATGGTACTTAGGGTAGTCTTATCCCAATTTAGTTTGGTGCCTAATGATAGTCACAAAGGTATTATTGTTGGTTTCACAAAGGTATTGAAAAGAGATTTTAGAGTCAGCGTTATTCACCAGCTTTGTGCTGACGTATTTTCCCCCCATGTTACAGGGAACAAGAAAGGTTAGACAAGCAAGAAGGAATAAAAAGATTGGAGTATAGTCATTAGATGCTATCTGATGGCTCAGATATTTTATTTGAAAATATTATAAAAGAGTTATGTTTAATAAAGAATTGTATTTGAAATATCAAGCGAGTATTTAAACCCAAGTTTTCAATAATAAGTTTTCAATATGATTTTATTAAAGACTTCCGCTGAAATAAAACCCGCAAACTCTGATAAATTACAAAAGTGATACCAACTTGTAGTCACACGCCTAGGCCCTAAAGTGCGATGTGACAGGATCCTATCAACTTGTTCCTACCTGAGATATAAGCTCATGAATTTGATCTTACTCCACTTTTAGAAAACGAAAGAACACTTTCATCTTTAAGAATGTGAAGTAGTGTTAAACAAAAATATATTCTTAATGAATAAAAAAAAAAGAATTTTAAATTCAAGCAGGCATTGCTTTTTGGATTAATGCACTTTTCTACATCCAACTATGAACTCACATAAATTTGATAATAAATCCTATATTCTCAGTATTCATATCTCATTCTAGTAAATACTAATAAACATATGTGAGACGAAGCATCATCTATAATATATATAAACGAAAACATAAAAATCCTACGTGTCGCGATGTGGTCGTTCCCTCTTTGTTTGGAGTCACCAGATTTGCTTGATTTTAAAATAGAGGCTTCTCATTCATTTGACCCAAATTCATGGATATGGGTCTTACCAAACCCAGATATTCCTTAAACGGGTTATAATATCTCATTAAATTAAAAATTATTCTCACCAAATTATTAATATAAAAATCCTATAAAATAGAATATACTAAAAATTAATATCTTATTTATTTTAAAAAAGATATATATATATTATTTAAATTAAAAACCAATTTCATAGTAAAAAAAATAAATGGTTCTTGGGTCTCATCAAACCATACGTTTATTATTAACTTTCATACATATTATTTATAATTAAAAAACCAATTTTATAGTAAAATAAATAAACGGGTCTTGAGTCTCATCAAAATCATATAGCTTTTAAATTGGGTTATAACATTTCATTTATTTGTGAAACAATTTATCACCAAACCATAAGTATATTATTAACTTTCATACAATAAAAAATATAAATTCAAAAAATCAATAAATATTCTAACAAACGATATTAAACACCCCACGAAATACAGGGGATAAAAACTAGTATAAATATAATTAACTTTTGGGTTTTCAAGTATTTAGTAAATGGATTGTGAAAGACTTGATCTTGTATTTTATTTTCAAGGTAGTGCCGAATTAGTGGAAGATAACAAGAACTTGCTGCGTGTGATGACGATATCTCTAAATGAAAATATATGCGTCTTTAGATTATGTAAATCAAATATTTGAACACAGGCCACAACCACAATAATTGGTTAAACTTATATTGTTTATTAGACAACAAACATATACAACTATTTATATATAAAACAAATATACAATTTGTTTTCTTCCCGAATTAGCCCTAGCTAAGGCATGACCACGGGTTCATCTAGTGCACTCTCTATTTTTATACTATGTCTTCTAGATCTTCATCTCCATCGTTTCTCAAATCCATCTTCACCACATTCTTGATTGGCTCGCTGATAAGCCATCCAGGTGAGCCCACTTCACTCTCTAAAATATCCCTCCACTTCTTTAACACTTTCAAGGAGGTCTTGAAACTTTGGTGGGCCATCCAAAAGCTTGACATGCTGGTTGTATAAGGGCGCATCCTAATACAATTTGCACTAGCCGTTTCTGATGGCGCAGGTTATGTTATCGAGCGATGAGCCACCTACTAAAACCATTGCAGGTCCTAGCAGGTGTATAGGAGGCGTGAGCCTGTGATGGGAACTGGTGGGGCCAGGGTTCAGGTTTCTGAAATGGCCCTAGCTAGCAGAACCACGGGTTGTTGGTTCTTCTAGCAGGCTCCAAGGCCATATCAGGAGCGTGGACCCTCACCCCACCAACGTGCCACCACAGGTTCATGAATCCTATGCTGAAATCGTGCGACCTGCACGCATCTGTGCAAATACAAACAGAAGACTAATTAATTTATCTATCAAGTACAAAAATTCATACAACACCAAAAATCTGAATTCGTTACAAAACAATTACCTTCTATGAAAAATCAACATGTTGTGGAAGTTAATTAACAAGGGTTCTTCTGTCCCACTGCATGGATCATATATCAGAAGCTTCATCACCATAAAAGATGTAGGTTTACATATGGTGACAGGCAACCACGGTGTTGATGATATATAAGCTAGAGATAATAAGAATGAATGAAGAATGGTTGGGATTATATGCTTATTAGCTAGGGTTATTTATAATGGTGAGATTTTGCATTTTACCCCCCTCTTTAGTCTTATGTAATCTTTTCATTTAATGCACAATATTAATTCTAGTATCATTTCATGTAATCTTTCTAATTAATGCACATGTAATCTTTTCAAATTAATGCACAATATTCTAGTCTTATTTTGTGTTTTTTACGATTTTTCTTATTATATTTTATATCATGAGATTTTGCATTTTAACCACTTAGCCTGGACAACTAACATAGCAAGAAAAAAAATGCACGACGCGATTTCTAATTATATTCTTCATAGATAATTTTATTGAAATACACTCAAGATTCGTGCTTTTATAATTCCTAGAGACGGGAATAAAGATTCCATAGAGCTTCGCTTTTGTTTTGATTTTGAGGGGCCTAATGAAGATGTTATTGTGAAAACACGGGGGTAAAGGATTATATTTACATACCAGTGACAACCACTTCTCCCGAGCAATTGTTTTTAACTCATTTAGTAATTAATGTGTGATTTGTTGGGTGTTTATATAACATATGTCGGGTACGTAGAGATAGGGACATTGTATATACTCTATAACAATTACCATCCTATAAGAACACACATAATTTCTTAGGTTCTTCATAGTTAGCTTTCATTTAGATCCGGCACTCAAGTTTCGTGCTTTCATCTTCATAGTGAGATCTCACATATTTTCGCTTTTGTTTAGATTTTAAGGTACGTTTTATATAGATTTCAAGGGGCATAATCAAGTTGCTATTGCGACAAATCTACTAGCGTTTAATTGGAGTCCATTGCGAAAAAAGAGCGATGTCTTTATGGTGTACGCGTGAAGTCTTTAAATAGTTTGAGAAGGAGACATAATGTATGTCAAATAAACTTATTTCCTCTTTAAAAAAATACCTATTAATGAACAAATATTATACTCTATAAAAGAAACGTAAAATAGCATCTACTTTTTCTGATTGTATTTGATATTATTATCTATGAAGTTAGACAAATATCATTTAAAAGTCGTATGTGTATCATTATATCAGGCAGTAACTACAATCACAGTTACTACATTAATTACTCGTAATGATTGAACTTGTAATGTTTCTTTGCACCCCAAAAATTTAATGATATCTAAAACTAAGGAACAGTTGTAATCAAGTTAAACTACAGTGTTTAATTCTTGTTAAACTTTTTATATTGATATACAGGTAATGAATGGGTATAATGGTATGGTTGTTACTCGGATTCGTGTACAACCAGGCTTCAGTTGTCGCTTGAACCACATCAATCATGAGAGTTTCTTCTACTAGGTTTTAAATACTGTTATACAGTTGAACGTTTATGAATAATGGCATTAGTATGTAGCACTAATGGTGAAAAATGACAAAGGGGAAACATGTGGTTCGAGATGGCATAAATGATTACAACTTTATTTCTTTAAACTTAATGATATGCATCTTTTAATGAAAGAGAAAACAATGGTTACTTTCATAACTAAATAACTTTATTGAAATTGACTAATATATTTATATTCTATAAAGAGGTAATAGAATTAAATATACATACCTGATACACCTTACAAATTGCAAAACTGATTATCTTTGTTTTGGAAGTAATACAACTAAGTGTGTTCGGTATAGGATACTGAAATGAACAGGGAATGAAATGTACGAGGGATAAAATAAATCATTAACATTTTTCATCTTGTTTGATTAACCTATGAAAATGAAAGAATCATTACTTAACGTTGTTTGACAAACACAAAAGATATGAGTGAAACACAAATGATAAAAATACATTTGCTTCAAAATACAGAAAATTTATCAAAATAAAAAAAAAGCAACAATGACGACCATCAAGTGGTGGCGGTGAGGGTGGTGTGGTGGTATATGATAATTAACAAGTGTCTTATTATGTGACAAATTATCATTCACTTGTTGAAAATGTCATGAAGACCAAAAACCGTAAACACGGAAAATGTCACGAGTTTATAATTATTATTCTTATTATTTTAAAAGAAAAACAAAACTATAATAATAACAATAATAATAATAATTTAAGAAAAGTATGAGAAAGTGAAATATAATCAACACAAGTAGACGGAAAAAGATTCCGCCGTGAGATCACCGTCAACCACCACCACCACCACCAAATACTAACCCTAACACACCGTCAAGATCTATTCGACCGGATGGACGAATTCGGTTCATTAGCCAAGGATTTCGGATTCCGGCCGCAAGGCAAATCCGCTCCGATGAAATCCAGCGGCGGAGATCGCCGGACGTCACCGTTATCTACCGACGGAAACGATATGTTTTACGACGTATTCGGCGGTCCACCGAAATACACCAAAACGACGTCGTCGATGTCGGAATTCGATTACGATTCAATTTTCAAAGCCAATAATAATAATAATAGTTCACCGGTGTATGATAAACCGCTTTATGATGATGATGTATTTGATAATATGCCAGGGGTGATGAATAATAATAATAATAGTAAATCAGATAATATTTTTAATTCTCCGCCTAAACAGAGTGATCAGTTTGATGATTTGTTTGGGGATTTCGGGCGAACGGAGAAGGCGGAACCGAACCGGCATCGGAGTGATAAGAGTTCAGAAGGTTTTGATGATTTGATTCCTGGATTTGGAAGTAGTAGTCCTGCATCCAATAGCAGGTATATTTTTTAAGCAGAATTATTTGTTACTAATATTGTTGTTAGTTTTGAGATTGCATAAGTCAAATTAGTGAATTGCTCTTTATTTTCCATAAGGTTTGCTGCATATAGTGATTATAATAACCTTTGAATTACATTTTCACATATGATTCAATGCCGTATTACGTTATTCATTTACGCATTGCAATAGTAGTTTGTATTTTGTATTTTGTATTTCGTATCAACTTAAATTAATGGTATATATTGGGCTAATTTAATTGTGCTATTCTGCAATGTTATAAAACTCATCTTCTGTCTGTCTTAATCAATTTCCATGTATGGAGTCAAATTGTGACTATCTGAGTATAATTCTGTATTGTGTTTATGTATTCCATCGCACGCGTTCTTGTGTTTTACCTTTGGGAATATACTCATATTGTTAACTGATCCATACTTTATGTTAATCACTGGCCTTGGTTTTGAATCCAACTTATTAACTTAGGTTCTCACTAAGTCACTATTGTAATAGTGAGAATATTAAGCATGTTTTACCCAATCTTGTGCATGTAACAACTGCAAAAGATCAAGTATGTCCACATAACCATTCCCAAGCATGGAAATATTTTATAGGACTTCCGAATTTGGAACAAATGCAACAGTTGACACCAAGCCCTAACGTGATGCGAGAAATCATGGAACTGCCTCTTGTTTATAATCTATTAACATGACAAGGTTTCTTGCTATGTGTCTGATGATGGGCTGCCATGCTGTCATTTGAGTCACTATCTGAAACCTCAGAGTTTGCTTGAAAATGGGTTCCTTGGTTTTGAAACTAACAAACTGTTAATTATCCCAACCATTATGGATGATTTATATTGTGTAATTTGATTTGAATTAAAAAAAAAGTGCTGTAATTGATAAATTTTGTTCTTGTATGTAACCGAGAAACATAATGAATATGCATAGCATAGTCAAGTTATCTTTTTATCAATTCTTAACATTTATTGTCCTTTCTTTAATAGATGGAATTCAGACCCAAGTCCTACATCAACTAGCAACACGCAGGAAAAACCAAATGCAGTGGATGATCCGTTTGTGGTTCTAGAATCTACACCAACCCCTGATTCTTCATCCCAGAGTTTTTTCACAGATCCACTAGAACAGTTCAACAACATTGGTAAATCCAAAAGCACAAAATCTGGAGTTACATCACCAAGTGGGGATGTGTTTGCTGACATGGACCCCCTTAACACCTTCGATAAATCACCACCTGCATCTTTAAAGGAAACGCAAAAACACAACAGAAAAAAGGGCCCGAGTCAGACCCATTCAGAGGAAGGATCCAGTGTGGGCAGTGCACGAAGTCCTGTTAGTCGAGAGCCATTTGACGAGTATTCTTTTGGATTCTCTGAAAGTCAACCACAGAAGATGCCTTTTGACCATTTTCAAGAATCTCATCAAACGTCACATACTGGTACAAGTTCTAATGTTTACACATCTCCCAAATCGGAAGAGCATGTGCCGCGTGAAGATGACATATGGCTCACTGTATCAGAGATTCTTCTATTCACACAAATTACTCGGGGCCCGCCACCTTCAAGACCACCGCCTCCAATACCAGCACGTGCTTCAACTACCAGAACATTTGATAATGATTTCTCGTCATCATCATTTTCTACTAAATATGCAAATCCTCCTAGAAGTAAAGAACCTGTGCATGATGAAGAGATAACACATGACGGGCTGGAAAGAGAAAGAGCAGAGGAAGAGAGAGAGAAAATTAAGGAAATTGAAAGGGAGAAAGCAAGACAAGCTGTAGAGAAGGCTAACCGTGAAGCACGTGAACGATCAGCCAACGAAGCCCGTCTGAAGGCCGAACGGGCTGCTGTTCAGAGAGTTCAAACCGAGGCCCGTGAACGAGCTGCTGTTGAGGCTAGAGAAAGAGCAGAACGGGCAGCCGCCGAGCGGGCGGCTGCAGAAAAGGCGGCTGCTGACAAGGCTGCAGCAGAGGCTAAGGAGAAAGAAACACGTGAGAAAAAGAAGGCTGCGGTTGCAAAGGCACAAGCAGAGGCAAGGCGTAGAGCCGAGCGTGCTGCTGTAGAAAGGGTGACTGCTGAGGCTAGGGAAAGAGCCGCTGCTGAAGCTCGTGAGCGGGCGGCGGCAGCGGCCGCCACTGCTGCCAAGGTGTATCAACAAAGAAATGATGATGACCTTGATTCCTTTTTTAGCATGGGGTCCCAACCTAACACTGTGCCAAAAGCTAGGACAAGTTCGAATGTGAGTAATTTTAACAGGTTTACTTATAAATGTATCAATTTGGGTTTTTTTTATTATCGTAAATGCGTTAACTGGGTAGAGTTAAACAAAATTAGCTAAAAGGGGGAAAAGGATCAAATGGCTTGGACGGTTGAAACTTGAAAGTCACCCATAGTCTAATTTCTATACACATGACCTTGTAAATTGTTTTATTAAAATATTCAGAACATTAATGTGACAATCTCGTTTTTGTAATCTTGATTGCAACATTCCTTATCCATGTTCTCTTTTAGTGGATGAAAATGCTAGTGGGTCCTTTTGGGTCGCGGTTTTGGGCTCAAACTTATCGCGTTTGTTTTGGTTTTTTTGGTGTTTGGTTTGGGTTCAGTTCGGTTTTGGTTTTACTGTTTGGGCTTAAAAATTGTGGGTGCAAATATTTTTGTTAATTAAAGATTAGTTGATTATTACACATTTACACATGTGGTCTAGGGTATGTGGGTTACACTATTTAATTACATTCTTATAAATTGTTTTACATTTAAACTAAAATGAAAAATGAAAATCCATTAATTCAGTTCGATTCGGTTTTATCGGTTAAATTTACATGCAAAACTAATGCTGAACCAAAAAGTCAGTTCTTTTCAAAACATAAAACCAAACCGCCGGTTTTTGTTTGGTTTCAGTTATTTTGGTTTTTACGGTTTCGTGCACACCCCTAGTTTCAACCTGTTATCCAGCCCTGCCCATTTTATAATCTCTATTTTCTGTATTTTAATAATATTTAGTGACCGTCTATTTGTTAATGGTTATCTTCTCTACCTTATCTCAAATGTAGGACTCTGCAACCGATCCACTATCGCAAGACAGACGAGGGCACCAAGGGGCCCACCGGACTTCTAGTAGTGCAGTTCCTTCCAATGTGAAGAAAGCATCTTCCTCCGTTAATTTTGTTGACGATCTTAGCTCAATATTTGGAGGTATATTTATATTAATATTTTTTTAAAAATAATCCTATGATTTCTTCATCATGTTTAGTGCTAACACTATTATTCCAAAAGCCGGCATGCCAGCTGGCGAGTTCCAAGATGTTGAAGGGGAAACTGAGGAAAGACGAAGAGCTAGGTTGGAAAGACAACAACGTACTCAAGAGCGTGCAGTATGTGATTTTGAACAAATATTGTCGCAATTTCTTTTTCATTTCATAATCTGAAGTGTATAGTTTTTGTACATTATTTTTGATGTTGAGATTTTTAATCATAGGCTAAAGCACTGGCTGAAAAGAATCAGCGGGATCTGCAAGTTCAGAAGGAACAGGAAGAAAGACATGTGAGCATTAAATATGATTACAATATTACAATAATGGGATAATTTCATATATCCACTTCATAACTAGCATAATACCATATTTACTCAACAAAAAATCATATCATTAAATATACCCATTTTCATATTCATGACATTTATACCATTTTCTTAAACTTGCATAATATTCAAGTTTTTAGGGTCTAGGTTATGTAAGTAAAGTGTAAGGAGAATGGTATATTAGTCAACATTATAAATTGGATAAATATGAAATTGAAGTTTTTTCAAAAAGGTATGTTTGATATTAATTTTTTTGGTTGTAAATCTTTATATTATGCAAGTTTTTAGGGTTGTTTATTTGCCCTACAAATATACAATATAATCTAAGTTTTTGGTTAAAGTGATTTAGTACGTTCTATGCATTAAAATACCCTTCGGGCTACTTTCAACCTATTTCCTTTTCAACAAATATATTTTCTTTGCTCGTTTATTTTATATTCTGTCTGACCTTTATGTTTCCATGTCAGAGGATTTCCGCAACTTTGGATGTCGAAATCAAACGTTGGGCTTCTGGAAAGGAAGGAAATCTGCGTGCAATGCTATCAACACTACAATACGTATGCCACACCATCTCTTTCTTAGCATTTTGTTTAATATAACGTTTTCAGATCCCCTATTAGCTATGTAACAGTTGACACCATAATTATCTTTTGCATAGTTAATAGTATTGAAATAATATAATTGTTATTTTCAGGTTCTTTGGCCCGGATGCGGTTGGCAGCCCGTTGCATTGACTGATTTAATAACCGGTGCAAATGTGAAAAGGGTATATAGAAAGGCTACTTTGTGTATTCATCCGGACAAAGTGCAACAAAAAGGCGCTAATCTTCAACAGAAATACGTAGCCGAGAAGGTTTTCGACCTCCTTAAGGTACTCATTTATATTTTCATTCGGTTATTTTGGCCCTAAAAATATAATCATAATTACATGTATTGTTGTTCCAAACAACCACATTTGACAAAAGTTTGCATATTGTGCTTGATTAATAGGAAGCTTGGAACAAGTTTAATTCAGAGGAGCTCTTTTAAATGTTGTTAGCGTGTTGATTTTGAGATAATTTTCTTGTATTTGAATTTTTGTTTTTTTCTTGTATAAATATTTTCTTTATATTCTATTCTTTTATTCATCAATGGTCACTTATATTTGTCTGTCTTTATCTTGTATCATTCATGGGGAGGGTTCTACGAACATTATTTTCAGGTACAAAAATAACAAATGAAATAAAGTTATTTTCTCAAATATAAAAAAAAATATAATAAAATAAAATATAAGAAAATTGTTGAAATGCAATGTTCATTCATCGGTATATAAACAAATTTCTTTTATTTACAGAACCTTCACTTGTGTAAATCATGCGTAGCTATACTTCGTACACAAGGTATACATGTATATTTAAACGTTTAAAATGAAAAGGAAAGAAACATAAAAAAGTAAAATGATTTTTCTACATGCATAACATAGACAATTGTATGTAAGATGTGAAAACTTAAGAAATACTAACAATTGATAGGGAAAAAAAATAAACGATTTAGGTTTTTTTTCTTCTTGCAATAATTTAGTTATATGTAATGAACTGCTTTTTATCATTCTAATCGTTTTAACTCCTACAAATAGGTCATTGGATTTTATAGTAGTTTCTTGGGTAGTGATTGATACAATGATGGTATGGTACTGTATGGCATTGGAAATGAAAGTAACATTACGATATAATCTCATAACTAATTATTTTGGTGTATGGCTCACCACTCATATACTGTTAAAAGGTGTGTTAAACGAATCAAGTTGAGCCTGATATCGACTAAGCTCAAGCCTGGCTTGTTGCTTTAGGAGAGCTTGGATATGGCTTGTTTCACTTGAACTCGTTTAAGCTAGGCCATATTCCAGCTTTTAGCGAACCAATTCAAAGTAGCTTATGAGTAATATGGCCCATATACACCACCTAATCACCAACACGAGGCCAAATTAATTTTCCTTATCAACTTATATTACTTATTGTGTTTGAACTTCTGTGTATCACTTACTATCATTAATTGTTATAGATGGCTATATTTAAAGAGAAGTTCTAAAATTTAATGTTATTCAATCTATAGCGTATGGTATAGGGAAAATGGAGACGGTGGGTGATGTATGCATTCAAACACAAAATTCATTATGGTTGGTGTATATACTTGTCACCAATGTTTCTATAACTGCACGGTCATTGAACCGATTATCTTTACAAGGCAACTAGGTTTCAAAAACCAGATGACGCCATAAATGATATAGAAAATATATCTATGCTTTAAGTATACTAATTCATGATCTTGGTTACGGCGTTAAGTTTTAACTCTATAAATATAAATAAAACCTAACAAAGTCGATAAATGTCTTTAAAAGTTTAAACCATAAAAACAAAAGTAGAACCAAACCATCAGTAACGGTTTGTTTTTAAAATTTAATTGTTTGCTGTTGGTTTTTGAAATATTATAGTTGAATAGTTTTGCACTAAACAATCATCCCTTTTGGCCCGTTACCATTTTGCCTCATATTAGGGTGATCACTACACAGCATCAACATTTAGATGATAAACTCGACAGGTTTATTTAGCTAACGGATTCAACTAGGCAAGTTGTCAATACGGGTCAAAACGAATCGTCTAAATCTAAGGTTGTTCAATTTCTTTCAAATGATTTTCCAAAAAAAAAAAGATATACCATTGAGTTCAGTTAGATCAAAAAAGAAAACACAATCTGAAGCAAATATTGATATACCAGCCATAAAGCATTTACTTAAAAGTATATCATTAATAAAACCTCCAAAGGTTACAAGTCAAATCCTTAAAACCATTTTAACCATCCAAAAACAAAAACTTGCTATACCGCGATTACTATCATCGCACCATAGCAACAATAGGTCCAAGACTGACCTCATTTTTCAGCTACCATAATAATATATTAACATATGCATCATATCAATCGCCACAACTTCACTGCTGGTTCTGATTAACTTTACCAAGTTGAATAGTCTTTAAAGCAGATGTGGCGACTGAGGTGGCAGCAGCTGACGTGGCTGCGGCTGAGCTATCATGGCCCGTCCCATTGTTCCCACCGGTTTGGGCCATTTTTTTCTTGGCGTGTAGAGCCCACCCCACAACTTTAGCCTGTATATGCTCGTCAAATATCGACCTCTTGAAATGTGTTCCCATCTGGAATTAGATCATTGAAACGAATTTGAGTTGCTTGTTTAGAAAAAAAATATATTAATAATGAAAAAAAATGGATCTTGTTATAATATATACCTGTGTGACGAGGGCGTAAAGAGGTAGAGTGCTGTAACTGCACATAACCTGAATAAACACCCTGAAATAATACCAACAATTAAAAAGGTTCAGTTATATGCAGAATGCAATTGTCAGATTTTCTGTTTTTTTAAATTAATATTTAATCACTTATTATTAAAATTTAAAGTTCTAGCAATTTAAATTTATGTAGAATAAATATTATTCAAGATACCACAAAACTGTTTTGTAAACGTCTTGGGTCTGCATTTCTAACGATTTTAAAAAACCTGTCGCCGTTGGGATGACCTTAACTCGTTTAGTTAAACAAGTCAACCCAATAACCCATTTATGACCTGTTTAGCCCACTTTTTGACAACCCGTTAACTTGTTTAGATTACACAACTTAAGGCGTGCACGGGTTAGGGTTGATGCTTTTGACAAATAAAAATACGGGTCATGTTCAGGTTGACCAATTCAGCCCACTAACTCAACACCATTTATCAGCTAAAAATTTTAAAGATCTAAAATTACCAAATATGTAGAAGTCAATCTAAAAAAATATTAAATAGCATAATATCAAAACTACATCAGTATTTTACTTGGAAAAGAAAATTTAAAGGAGCCTAAAAATCAAATGAGGACTTTTATGTACATTGTGCATATCTACACACAAAAAATGTTCCTGCAACAAATAACTAACCCGATAATCAGCCGAGGGATAATGTAGCGCACTTGTCCCATTATGCACGAGTCAAAGCCATATTGAACCTATTATTAATAAAAAATAGAAATTAGTGCATGCCAGTAACTCAAATACTAATTGCTCCAGATTTTATATGCATATGAAGTTAAAAAAAAACATACCCAAATCCAGAAGAAGAATGCAATCTCAAATGCATTTTGAAAGAGGATAAAATGTATGAAAAACAGCACAATTTTGGGTCGGTGAAACCAAAAATGATCATCTGACGGTTGTACAACTAAATCACCTTCAATGGCTATATGCTTTTCAGCAACTTCATGTGCTAACTGAATTATTATGTGCTCCAGCTTTGTTCCCACAGCAAGTAGAAGCTGGTGAATTCAAAAGAAATAAAGTACGAGTTAACATAAAGCAGAATACCTTCATATAAATAAATAGAGAATTGCACAAATGGTCCATGTTTAGTCTCCAGCAGTCCAGCGTCAATCCCAGATGGTTTTAACGGAAACATGATGGGGACTAAACGTGCAATCCTTTCACGGATGTTTAGACTAAGTTTACAATTTTTAAAATGGGGAGACCAAACTTGCAATATGGTCATACCATAGGCACATTGACCATTTGCGCATTTTTTTCTAAATATTAAAAATTATGATAACTAGTAAATGACTAACGGTACTTACCACGAAAGGGATGAATGCTATCCAAAAATATGTATGCCAGCCTATAAAATACAAGAAAAGAAAACAATAAAAAACAAAATTTATACCGTTTCATTAACACGTGAAAAGATTTCAACTTTGTAAATGGAGAGCTTAAAAATGTGTCACATACCATTAACGTTCAGCAGCAAGAATACAACCACGAATACCCACAGATACCAGCTGCAAATGATAAAACAAAACATCTTTATTAAAATGAACCAATAAAATGATTTTTTTTCCCAAATATGTATTGTCTAGTGTCAAAAGGGTGTAGATCTTAACATCAAGTTGAAAATTTTGATGCAAAAAAAAAAATCTACTATACTTTTAAATTTGGTAACTAAAATTTTAAAAATTTTATAAAATCAAAGACAAATTGTTCTTCAGAAATAAAGAAATCACATACCTGATTCCAACCACTTTTTTAAAATCATCTTCCAGAGCCCTTATCATGTATTTGTGAAAATTGAACTTCAGGTTTCCTTTGCAATGGGTCTACAAAAACAAAACAAAACAAAAATCAACAGAAGAACGTTGACTTTAAAATAATATATATAGTCTTGAATTAAGATCCTCACCGTAATAAATCCCAAACGCAGTGCTACGTAATCTGTCTTTGTGACAGAGTCATAAAATTGCTTGAAAAAAGAGTGCTGAAATGTTCATAAAAGAAAAAAAGTCAACAAAAAGATCAAAATAATTATATAAATGTTTATTTTGTTATGTGATAAAAGTCATAAAAACATAATTGGTCAAAATGATTGAGCATGGTATGAAAGTCATCATGAAAATATTAAGAAAAAACAATTTTTATTTTTATTCTAAATATTCCTCACTAATACATAATTAATACTTACATACATTATTTTAGTTTTAATATCGCCAGAAAGATCCTTTTTTAAACAGTGCGTAAATGCGCATTTCCAAAGTGACTTACAAATAGGAACACACAAACACACAGACACAAATATATAATTAGTATATGATAGTGACTTACGAGCCAGCCACGAATGGCAGAACCTTTGCCAATACCAACAAAACGGTTCCTAATAAAGTCATGATCTTTAACATTTGTCACTTTCGGCATAAAGACTGCATGTTACAACAAATAAATAATAAGAAAATAGACGTTATCTGTGTTAATTTAAGTGATAATGTGTACTAAATTCAAGAAAACCATAAAGGGTCAACTATTTTCAATCCTTACCTTGTGAGTGGTCAAAGTTGTCTTTTGAGACAGATTCTTCCCAATGCTTCCATTGCCGTATCTAAGTCATGACAATAATATTAGAGATAAGAGAGATATAATCGTAATAAGGAAAAAAAATAGTATAACTATTTAACTGTATACGAACCTTAGCCCCTCCAAATACAACAGTGAGGACAGAAAATGTCACGTGCACGACCGCTAAAACAAATATAAATATGTGTAGATGATGCAATGCTTCAAGCGATAGAAGGGGGACCTTGTTCTGTAAAAACAGAAAGTATATAAGTGTTAGATTAAGGTTCATGCATCATGAGAAATCTTTAACAAACATATAGTATAACAAGTAACAAGGAAAGTGTTTTAAAGGTTTAGCCAGTTGTGTATAATGTTACAATCAATGAGCATTCTAGTGTCATGCAATAATTAATTATCCGGTTCGTTTTTCATTCCTGTGGTTTGACCATTTTAACCCATTCAATCCAAAAGGTAATCTTTTTGTCATATTTGTCATGTGGTTTTGTTCAAAAATAAATCTTTTGTAACCATCTCAGTTACTGCTCTATAAGATTTTCTGTTAAGTACAAGGGTATTTCAGTCATTTTACACCTAAAAAACTAAGTATGTAAATAACAAAGAAATCCCATTTTGGACTGCTCTGGTTAAAATGGCCAAACCACAGAGACAATAAACACAAACTTAACTCAGGCTATTAACCGGAAAGTAAAAAAATAAGGTACTTTTGTTTAAACTGTTAGTTTTTTAGCCTTAATAAATGTTATAATACCATTAAGAAAAACATGCTCTTCGTGTCTTGAATGTCACCTCGATTTTTATTGTCATCTTTTTTACGACAAAAAAAGTCAAAAACAACACGAACTCGATTTATGTAGCTAGATTTCGTATATCCTTTTGTAGTTATTAGATTACAGGTAAACTTGTCAAGAATATGATTACTAATAAAGACTTGACCGACATTAATTAAACGATCCAAATTTGTTACCTTCGCGGCACAATAACCAACAGCCACGGCTTCTTCCGCGAGTAAATGACGAAGATGAGATGTACCCTCGGGTTTAGGTTTTAAAGCCTCTTTTTTATCACTCAACGAGCACGGAAGAAGGTGTTCGGTTATACTCTCTTTTACACAAATCTTGACAATTCTTGATTGGAAAACGGTTAATAAAAGAGATATAAACCCCAAAAGCATCAACTCTGCACATAAAATAACAATGATTAGCTCGATAACAATAAAGATTATGCTTTTCTGGATTAAGGTTGTGAAGTATCAAACATGCGCCAACGTTTTACATCAAAAGTTCATCAAGTTGTCCATAATTCCATATTATCTATCTTTCTTTCTACATTTACCTAAAAACACCAAGTGTGATAGTCGGAAAAGTTGATAACCATTTTAGGTCAAACTTCTTATTTCTAAAGATTCAAACTTTATACAAATGTTTACCCTTTTAGTACAAACACTGTTCTAATATAGGACTTTTTATGATTGGTTATCAAATATTACTTGAAACACATCAAGCTTATGATCCTACAAATTTCAACTTTTATAGTCCAAAATTAGCATGTTTGACCTTAAATGTCAAACCCATTCTAATTTCAGAACAATCACCTCAATTACACTCCAAATTTAGTGAATTTACTCCATTCTCACAAAAAAACTAAAAACTTTAAAAATGAATCCTTCTCATACCAACTCCAAATTTAGTAAATATATTTCACTTCAATTCTTACAAATAAATTGAAAACTGAAATTAATATAGCACTTTCAAAGAATGGCTTTAAAACATTACAAAAATTCATCAAACGCACATTCCTACAAATTTAAACTTTTATAGTCCATAATTAGCATATTTGACCTTAAAGGTCAAAGACCATCCTAATTTTAGAACAGATACTCAAATGATAAAGATTTTGAATCATCGTCTCAAAAACACTCCAAATTTAGTAAAATTATAATCTCACAAAAAAAATTAAAAAGTTTAAAGTTGAATCATGTGTATACAATGTATACACATGCTCCATATTTAGTAAATATCCTCCACTTCAATTCTCACAAATAAATTGAAAAGACTGAAATTATATCCTAAATATATTCCATCCTAATCTCCCAAACAAAATAATAACTTTAAAATTAAGTCCTGCTTATTCACACTCCAAATTTAGAAAAAGAAAAAAAAGAGATTCTAAACTTTTATACTCACACAAAACATCAAAAACCTAAAACATAAGAAAATTAAACAAAATTTTAAAAAAGAATATACCCTCTTTGATCTTCTGTAAAGCTTCAAACAGTGGCTTCTGCCCTGCTTTCTTCAATTTCTACACAAAAAGTAATCAACTTTAATTAACTTTACATCACCAAACAATTAATCAATCAATCAAAACCTCAATAATTAACCAAATAATCAAAACCCATATCAAAAACGTTAATATCAACCCAACAAAAAAAAAACTTTACTTTATACCACCAAACAACTAATCAATCAAAACCCATATCAAAAACAGTAAAAAAAATAATAAAAAATTTAAAAAAATAATAATAATAAAACCTTTCCGGCATAATGAAGCAGGCGTTCAACAGCAAGTGAGATGCCAACAATCACCGTACAGACAGCAGCCACAACCCACGTGGGAGTAAACTCCAACGACGAGCCTTCACCTTCACCAGCCGCCATTGATCTCAAATGGGTCGGGTTCAAAATCCGATCTTGACCACTAAAACATCGATTTCTAAAGGGTTTTTGCAGGTTTCAAGAAAGTTGTTTGTGGGTGTGTTTATAATGAACAAGTGATTTGGGGGGTTTAATAATGATAATAAATTAAGGGAGACGAAGGTGAAGAGAGTGGAGGTGGAAACTGAAATGAAAATGAAATGAAATGGGTTTTAGTTTTTAAGTAATTGAACGCTTTACGCGTGATTGTGAAGAAGGTTTTAGACAATCACTGTCTGAGCTAAAGACATTGATTATGTTCAAGATTTTTTTTTATTGTTTAATATTTTCTAAATCCTTGTACCAATAGGATATATTTATTAATTAATAATTTAAAAAAAAATTCCTTTTCAGTTTTTTTGCTCTTTTTTTTTTGAAGGTATATTAAAGAGCATGGTAAATTTTATATTTAAAACATGTTTTTTTTTAAATAGTTAGGACATGTGAAGTTTAGTTATATAATCGTCTGTCATTTTTAGAGCCGAAGTGGTTCTTGATGGAACCTGTAAAATTATTGACCACGATTGGAAGTCTTGAACGCAGTCTTCGTTTATTCTCTTTTTACCTTTTTTTTTCATTTTTATTAAATTATTTTCAGTATGTAAGTAAGTATATTCATTAAATGCTACATATTACTCTATTAACAATTAGATTAGATCAATATTATTTAGGTCACATTTCAAGTTAATTGATGGTTGTTTTTAAAGTAATTTTTACTACTAAAAGTATGGTGTAAACAAGTAGAGTCGCGCGTGAGTTACTGCAGATTGTCTCGTTAAAGACTTGAACCGAACGTAGCTAAGAATGGTTGAATAATTTATATTATGTTGTATACAGAGATCCAATTGAGTAATTAGTGTTGTTTTTTAATTAATAAAATGGTGTTAAGACTTGGAAACTAAGAAAATACGTTACGCATTTCTCTATGTAATGTGACACGAGATAGAGCCTGTGGAAAACTTTGGAGAAGTTGATGAAAAAACTTTCTAGAATGAATCGATCGTGTAGCGAACCTGTCAACAATAAGTTTGTGTAATAAGCGAGCAAACTTGAAAAAGGACTTTGTTAGTGTTAATTATACAAACGAACATGAACACGTGTCACACTCGTATATCTATGCTTTCGAGTGTTCGTTGTAGTTTGTTCAATTGCGTTCGTTCGTATGTATATATATTTTTTATATTTATCAGTTATTTATTATTTATTAGTAATACTAATTGACCATTGAGCAATTTTGTTCTTTTGTTATGTTTCATTCATTTATGTTCGTTTAGAATATCAATAAATAAACATTAACACATTCATTCTATATGAGCAAGATAATTGCGCGTTAAAAGGTTCATGTTCGTTCATAAAACTAAAATGAACGAATATGTACAAACTACATTCGCGTTTGTTCGTTTCGTTTAGAGACTTGTAAACGTGTATAGCTATGGTCCCACCATTGCCACTTGCAGTTGGATCCGTATGACTTTATGAGCGTCAATTACACCTTTATAGCAAACTACAAGTTAGGAGAGTTGTCACTATTAATTACCATTATTATTATTATGGTCCTTTGTTCGGTATCTATTTTATTTTTATAAGATATGAATGAAAATAAGATATATAAGATCGTGAAACGCGGTGTGTACGTATAAATGGTTGTTTTAAACACGGTCAATATTTAATTTAAAGGCTTTGTATTTAAATATCAAAAAAATGCACATGATAGCGAACCCGCTCCGTGACCCGATCTCAATCCATGCATACATGAAATGGTTCAACTATTTTCAACATTTTATTGTTTTAACTTTTACGTATTTTTGTTTGTTTTATCACACGTTTAATTTTCAGTATTTTATTTCTTTTAGCCATTCAGTAGTGCTACTAGTTGCTTAAAAAAAAAGTTGTGCTATTAGTGGGTTACCCATATTTAAAAGTAATTCCTATTTTGTAGTCAGTTGGTTTTATAATATTTATGTAGCCATTTAGGTGTTTGTATTCAATTAACATGGCAATGATGTTTTTTAGTCAGAGTGGTGAAATATGTATCTTCGGTTAAAGATCCTAGCCTGACTGTTTGTTTCGGTGGTGCATGCATATATGAATTCGAAATAAACTATTGATCTATCCATTTCTACCCGTTTTTGTTTGATTACAAAATTTCTATCCGTTACGTGCTATGATTACCTATCGGTATATGGTGTATGTTCAACCATATTTTTATGACTAAAAAGTATATTTAAGATCTACATCTATAAAACTATTTGACTAGGATTAAGTTATTTTATAACAATACTTGTTATGAAAAAAGTTAAAACTAATACAATATGTAGTTAAGTGCCAAACTAAATTATATTAAAATGATAAGATATATAAATGTTTACTACCGTTTCAAACGAACCACTAAACAATACTGTAAATTTTATATTATAGATAGGTCTGGCCCCGTTTCACACTCGATTCCAATAGTTGGGTGGGTCCATCAAAATTTTAAAATTCTAGGTTATTTTAGACTCGATTCACATGTGAAGTTATGACTTATGAAATTAACTTTAAGACCATTTAGATTCACATATGAATATGTGATGACAAATTTAAAGAGTTTAATTAGTCATTTCGTTTGTTGGACAGTTCAACAAATGAATATGAAAATATGATACATGGTAACATAAACAAACAATACTCAATCAACAGGTAATTAAAAAACACATATCTTAATATGAATATGAGTACTTATGAACTGATATCTACTAACTTCCCGACCCGTCGCAAAGGGCGCTAACTTCGAACATGTTGTGTATTTATCGTGCTTTGCTGTGACGTGCTAGTAGAATTACTTGTGTTTGTTTAATAATCATTTTACTTGAAATTCTAAAATCTTAGGTGGTGTATGTTCAACAATATTAGCATGTCAGTCTTAAGTTCTGTGCACCAAAATTGAATAATGTTAATTCGTAGTAGATTGTTTGCTTATAACTTAGTATTCCCGACATAAATTAATTAAAGAAAATTTTAGAATATTTCCGACACCTTATACAAGTAACTCATTAATAGCTAGAAAAAATATTGATAGTATAAACTAGCTTACATGGATCATTTTGTATTTATCATAAAACATCTAAAAATATATTATACTTATTTAAAGGCAAATTTGATTTTATAGTAGTACAAACTACGACATGACCAATATAAACAATTGACAATTTAGCTAGTGAAATTCTTAAATCTCGTTTTTGTTCTCGGGAGGAATCTCACTCGCATAACTATCATATATTATAACTGATTTTTACTCCATCTTAAATTTGCATTTATTTATTTCACTCATAATCATCCATATGAACAAATTAAGTAGAAATCAAGTGTCTATCTATGATAACTATGCGAGTAAGGTTACTTTATTAATGACATTGGAAGTTACGAGTGTTATATATTGAACAAATTGTCAGCATGAACTATTAACAACAAATGAATTATAATTTAACTATTCAAACTCATTTAACATCCATGGTACTTTTACAAATATTAAGCAACATATCAATGCCTATAAAAATTATACAAGCATATTATTGTATACTTTTTTTAATTAGCGACTGGCGTTGCCTTGAATTATTAAAAAAGTTTATTAATATAAATATTTTTGACAAATTGTTTACTTGATGAATTTGAAACTTTTTCTTCCAATGTCCTTGTTGTCATATGGTATTTCATTTTTATTTTACACTTTTACAAAAAAAAAACAAAAAGGAACTGAGTTTACAGGAAAACCGAAAACCTGGTTTGCTTTAAAATGATTGACTCGATCATTTACTTTTTATTATAAAAAAGTCATTAATTGATATTAACCTGAGGAGACTTGTTTCAATGTAATAAAGTCAACTATAATCATTTTAAGCATAGAAAATGAAGCATTTTTAAGAATTGTTTGGGTTACTATTTCAGAAAATAAAAATAATAAAATTGATAAATGAATTTGTTAAATATTTGATCACTATTTTCTTTTATAGGTTATTATAACTATTTATATGATTATTTAAATGATATAATAATAAACACTTTCTGATTTTCACGATAAGTCCATCAACACAAAGTTAACATATTGAAGTATATAAATGCGTGATGCAAACAAAAGGTTTCAAGAACATACAATTAAACGCAAATAGATTTTAATCGAAAGCTTTGAAAGAATCGAACGCTTTAAGGTCACTAAATATGTCTAGAATGTATGAAATATTAGAAAGTAGTTTTTTACATCGTAATTAACAAAAATATAAATTACATAATATTTTTGTCAATAAACTTAGTTTTATGCTTGATTGAAAAAGTTTATAAGAAAACAATTGAAAAGGAATGCCGTTAACTTCAGGATATTTTATCTATGCATGGTAGAGACATGTGGAGACACCAGATGCAATGCTTTCGAATCATACGAAGTTCAAATAAATACATTCTACTTTACACCTTTATTTTTCTGTAATCAATTATTTAAATAGCATTAAAACTGAAAACCAAATTTTATATTTATTAATTTTGTAATGTTAAACGACAAAAAAACCGTCCAAGTTACATGTTCGGTTATTCCCAGACACCAACTTTTATATAAAATTTGTTTTATAATAATTTTATATAATTACGGGATATATCCAGCCAGAGTTTTATTGTATACTTAAATTTATATTAAAAAAAACATAATTCAAAATCAAATTATTGAAAAATGCTACAAAATCATATTTTTCCATATGCATGTGGCGTGATTGCCGCCTACAATTAACACATTTTCAATTTCATGCTCTTTTTTTTTCCAAGAAGGAATTGACTATTCCAAAATAATAATTAACGAGATGAAACTTGATATTGGTCTTGCTCTAGTTGATTTAAAATGACGTTTTACATGGGTGCTGATTATAACGACGCATCCCGTAGGTTAAAATTAAAATGTGTGATTATAAATTTATTATGGCATACCTAAAAAAGCAGCGGGTAAGCATAAGCATAAGCGTTCTAGACATTAGAAGATCTGAATTATGTCATGGTTTACCATCTATCAATCTATGTATGTATAATATGCATGTATCCAAACCGTAACAAGTGATTATTGTATACCACGGTAGAGCCAGATGGGCTAACAACTAGTCAACTTTAAGACATTATAATCGGCTCGCTTAGGCTCGCAAGTCTACTCTAACTCGATAACTGAAAATCGGGGTAGGGCATGGGCTCATATGTTAAACAAACTATTTTTAAGCTCGAGCTTAAGATCTTTTAAGCTCGAGTTGATTAGAGATTTTAGAGAGCCGATCTCTAGTAACACACAAGCGACTTGGCTTGTTTAAACACATACACATGGCGAAAACATTTCATCATATTAGAGAGGAACACTGTGAAATTCTTACCATACCTCTTCTTTTTCTAGAAACTTGAAAACACCATAAAGGTTGGTGCCATATCGGGTGTGTGAGATATCTCTGTCAGTACATATTGCTCTGGTTGTTTGTATTCTTGGGAAACAAACGCATTTGTCTAAGAGGAGAGTTGTCTAAGAGGAGAGGAGACGTACAAACTTTATTAAGACCCGTGTTAAACACAAAGTCTTAACCAACACCAATGGATTAGTTCTTTGTTTATGCATGCTATCATACTATTTCTAATATGAATATGTAAAGCTCTTTATAATTATTATAATTTTATTACAAAGTGACTCATACACCAAAAAGAAAAAGATAACAAAGACACATAAAAGTACAAAGAATAGTATACCGAGTATGGATCAATTTTTAAGACTGTCGGTTCTGATTAATCTGACCAATTTGAATACCCTTAAAAGCAGCGGTGGAGGCAGTTGGGCCATCTTGGCCCGAGTCATTGGCCCCACTGTTAAGGGCCATCTTTTTCTTGGCATTTTGAGCCCAACCCACAACTTTGGCCTGTATATGCTCCTCAAATATCGACTTCTTATAATGAGTTCCCATCTATAGTTTGGTCATGAAAATGAATCAGAGTTGTTTGTTTAGAGAAAAAAAAACACATGATTAGAAATGAAAAAAGATATACCTGAGTCACGAGGGCGTAAAGTGGTAGAGTACTGTAACTACACAAAACCTGAATAAACACCCTGAAATGAAACCAAGTTTTAAGCAAGTTTAGTGCGGTGCGGTTCAAGCCCACAAGGCCCGGGTTATAACTTAAAAAGGTATATGATTTGGGCCCAACAGTCCCAGTCTGTTCTAACTAGGCCTGGTTCTATCTTTTACGGGTCAAGACCAAACCGAATGTAGGCTTTTGCGGGCCATGCCCAAGATTGATTGTGGGCTTTTATGGGCTGGGCACAAGACCGATTGTGGGATTTTGTGGGTTGGGCCCAAGACCGAGTGTGGCCTCTAAGGAATGGGCCCAAAACTGATTGTGGGCTTTTATGAGTTGGGCCTAAGACCCATTTTGAGCTTTTATGGACCGAGCTCAAGATCGATTATGGACTTGTCTGGGTTGGGCCCTAGACCTATTATGCATATCTATACAAGAAAATATTCACATAATAGAACTTACCCGATAACCAGCCGTGGGAAGATGTAAACCACTTTCCCCATTATACATGAATCAAAGCCATATTGAACCTATTATTATAAATGAAAAGCAGTATGATGCCAATAACTCAACATCAATTTCTGCATAACTTTAATTACTATATGCTTACGGAGACGAAAAGAAAACGTACCCAAATCCAGAAGAAGAATGCAATCTCAAATGCATTTTGAAAGAGGATAAAATGTATTAAGAAAAGCACGATTTTGGGGCGTTGAAACCAAAAATGATCATCTGACGGGTGCACGACTAATTCGCCTTCTATGGCTACATGCTTTTCAGCAACCTCATGAGCTAACTGAATTATAATGTGCTCCAGTTTTGTTCCCACAGCAAGTAGAAGCTGGTAATAAAATAAATATAAATTAAAACTGATGATGAATTAAAGCTAGTAATTAACTTAGTTAAGGTACTTACAAAAAAAGGGAGGAAAGATATCCAAAAGTATAGATTCAAATCTGCAAAACATCCAAGATGGTATGAGTATGACCAAAAGACGTATAAAAAGAGGTGATCGCTGATTTTGTGCTATAACAAGATTGGTGGGTTGACGTTGAGTAACAGGTCAAAATGGGTAATTTTAGAGTGCGGATCAGATTGGCCAGGAACACCTTTTGTTAAATTTAAAAAAGTTACTTTGGGTGACTTTCAATCTGTTTGATGTGTTCCTTTGTGAATATTATTTTACTCACTCAAACTTTGGGTGATTTCAACAAAATGAACGGTTATTACTTATTAGGATACGTGCATACTTAGACTATATATAAATGCCGTTGCTTACCATTAACGTTCATCAACAAGAACAAGACCACGAATACCCAAAGATACCAGCTGCAACAAATAAAAAAAATCCTTATTCAAATGAACCCATAATATGACATTTCCAAAATTAGTGTCTAAGAGGTGGCTTATTAACTTTTAAGGTGTCAAGAAACCACATTACATGGGGGTAGAAAATCTCGATGAATATGAAGAGTAACACTCTATAAATTAACTTTGGATGTAAAAAAGTGAAACAATTTACTGACAGTTAGGGTCTTGTGATACAAAATAGATTTTTTTTTATAAATATGAGTTGAGCCCCTAGCTAGGACTTTATGATGACCTGTTGTGGTTCCTTTAGTTTCACTGAGAATAATTTGTTCGAAAATCTTAAATCAAATCAAAGGCAAAATATTTCTCAAAGAAGTCACTTGCCTGATTCCAACCACTTTCTTAAAATCATCTTCCAGAGCCCTTATCATGTATTTGTGAAAATTGAATTTTGGGTTCGCCTTGCAATGTGTCTACAAAAGAAACAAACAAGAAGCGCACAAAATATCATTGACTTGAGAACACTATATATAGGATGAAGATCATTACAAAACATTAATCTATAACGTAAACAAAAAAAATACAAATCCAAACTTTTAATTATTTATCAATGGTTTGCACCTTTTTAATTTTATACTTTTTAATTTGTATGTATACATGTGTATATCATGTTATTTTTTTTTGAGCGGCCATATTTATTAAAAGCAAAAGGAACTACTTACAAGAAGCAATGGCCCAAAGTACAAGAACTACAACATAGGCTGTGTATATTATGTTATGTGAAACTATAAATTAAATTTAATGGATACTTATAAAAAAAATTTAACGTTTACCTACAAATGTATTTGTAATATAGTTGAACACAACTTACACATGTATGTGTAATGACTAATGAGTAAACAACCTAATTTGTTTATATAATACATAGTATTCTTGGATTTAGATCCTTACCGAAATAAATCCCAAACGAAGTGCTACATAGTCTGATTTGGTGACCGATCCATAGAATTGTTTGAAGAAAGAACGCTGTAAAATTCACGAGAGATCAAAGTCAATAAAGTCATAGAACCATAACTAGGTTATATCAGTTCATTAAAGGATATTAGTAGCCCTTGTGATGAAACTTTTTAGAAGTGCATAATCTTGACAAAACCAACTTGAGTATCTTGACAAAACCAACTTTGGTACATAAAAGTACGTTTAGCTACATCATGTAATTTTATAATCGGGTGACTTACCAGCCAGCCTAGGAATGCCGAACGTTTGCCCAAACCAAAGAAACGGCTCTTAATAAAGTCATTATCTTTAACATGTGTGACTTTACTCTCTAAAACTGCAAGTTACATATGATTTAAAAATAATTTTAAAAGTAACACTAAGGTGACGTTTGGTATATAGGAACGTGAGGCAGAATGAAATAGATCATTCAAAAGGAAATGACAAAATTATATTTGGTTGTCATGTAGTAATGGAACGAACCATTCCATAATGAATGAAATTCCTTTCAAATTATCTTATTATCAATATTATAATAATAATAATAATAATTATTATTATTATTATTATTTATTTGATGAGTCAACGCTTCACAACAAACATGCGTGATTCAACATTTTTATGATTATTTTTTTATCGGTTTAATGATCTCGCTAAAACGTGTGGGTTCTAAAAATGAGTTAATATGAATATTTATATTAGTAATATTATTTACTACTACTACTACTACTACTACTACTACTAATAATAATAATAATAATAATAATAATAATAATAATAATAATAATAATAATAATAATAATAAAGGGATGATCAGGCATCATGTGGTGGCGTTGATAGCCGAAAGACAAGGGCACATGCACCAATCAGCCGGTGTCCCGATGATTGAGTGTTATGTGTCTTATGTCCAAGGCTTGATTCAAAACTACTATCGAGCCGGGGGTCTCACCGGAAGCAGCCTCTCTATCTCTATGGGATAGAGGTAAGGCTGTCTACATCTTACCCTCCTCAGACCCTACCATAGCATTGCTATTGGTGGGATATACTGAGTACGATGATGATGATGATGATGATGATGATGATGATGATCAGTCTATTCCTAGATGATAACCAGACACGACAATGAAATGGTAATGATACAATTCATTCATTTGTTCATTACATTCTCACGTCCATTCAATTCCCTCATTTATTCCATTATGTTATAACAGTCATACACTAACTCATTAATTTGTTTACATAAGCGAAACAAGAGAAACTTTTTGGACTCCTTTTCAATCCTCATGGGTTGAAAAACGGGCGTTCATGGTTAAATTATTGAGACCAATACATGTATTTGCACAGAGTTTTTTATTTTTTGAATGACTTGGTATTATAAACACAACCAAGCTACCCTGCCCAAAACAGACCAAAAAGCAGCAAGGCCCAAACGGTCAAATACAAAATTCACATAGACTTTAAATCATGTAACCCAAATACAACTCGTTGAAACAAACAAGTTAAATGTTTCAAATGGGGTGGTGGGTATAATAAAGTTGTAAACGTGCTGGATCGAGTTAGCGAGTTGTAAAAAGTGGGTTAAGCAGGTCATCTTGTACCCAACCCGTTTATTTCAACATGTTAGCCCGAACATGACCAATTTATTACACGGGTTAGATATGACAACTAAAATCTAATCATATTCATATTGTGTCAAAAAAATTATTATATATATTGACGGATTATAAGTTTGAACTATCTTATATTATTTTAAAAGTTTTAATACAAATTATTGATATTGAATAAAAAAAATAAAAATGTCGTCTGAACCATAAAACCAGCGGTTAAACTATCAAACCATTAAAATTGGCTGGTTTATGATACTATATTTACAACTTCGGCCTAGAATTTTCATCAAAACCGATAGAACCGTACAATAAGAACCTCTAGCCTTACCTTGTGAGTGATCAAAGTTATCTTTATTGATAGATTCTTCCCACTGCTTCCATTGCCTTATCTAAGCCATGACAACAATTTATATTGGTGACAAAACAAAACATAAAACCAAACTAATAATAAGTTAAGAAGAGGAAAAATTAACTATTGTTAAATTTTAACGAACCTTAAGCACTCCGAATACAGCTGTAAGCGCAGAAAATGTCACGTGAACGACAGCTAGGACAAAAATAAATATGTGTAGATGATGCAATGCATCAAGAGATAGAAGCGGGACCTTGCCCTGTGAATACATAAAAAAACATATACAATTTAAGCCATGAACTTAATTTTAATTGTCATGCATATAAAAAAAAGTAAAGTGATTCTAAACAGGATCTTAACTCAAAATGTACTAAGTTTAAAATATACTGTACAAATGAAATTGTCATGAAAAAAAAAGGAAAGAGACCTTGTACGCTTTGTATGATAAGAAGCCTTTGTATTGAATCATTTACTTACTAAAATGATTCAAATGGCACACTGCACACACCAGTCTAGTAGTAAATCGGTAACCATTTACGACTGGTTTGTGACCATCACAACATTAAATTTTAAATTTGTTTTTCATTTCAGTTTCTACAACCATATATTAAATATTAAATTTATTATTTTCACATTTTAAATTCGAATATTAACTTTCAAAACTATTTTTTGTTAAGACCATTTTACGACCACGTCGACCAAAATAGGTGGTTGGTATTTTTGCAACTAGTCACAAGCCGGAGGTTAAATTGCGACAGTTTTTTGGGTTACCTTTTGAGCACAATATCCCAGAGCTTCTTTCGCAAGTAAGTGACGAATATGAGATGTAGCCTCTAATTTATATTTTGTGGCCGTTTCTTTATCACTCAACGAGCATGGAAGAAGGTGTTTCATTAAACTCTCCTTTACACAAAACTTTACAATTTTTCCTTGGAACACAGTCAATAAAAGTGAAATAAACCCCAAAAGCATCAACTCTGCACACAAAATAACAAAGATTAGTAGTTAATATGCAACAAACACTACAATTAATATATTTTTACTAGCATGTAAATCGGTCGGTAATCCATCAGTAAAGCAGGATCATTTGTAATCCCTTGAAAATCCATAGAAAAATGATACATAGGTAAAGAATTCATGACAAATCATCAACCATATTCAGCAGTTGGAAAATCGATGGGTGGCGAATATAGCTACAGTGAAATATTTAGTAAATAAATTTTGTTTTACCGATTTCATAAAATATCAAAACATAAAAAACATGCATATAAAGCTAAAAGATGATGAATATATTTACCTTCTTTGATCTTTTGCAAGGCTTCAAATAGTGGCTTTTGGCCTGCCTTTTTCAGTTTCTGCATAGAAAGGTTACAACAAGAATAACTTAGGGGCTGCTTAACAATTTTGTGTTGAATTATTAAGTGACCTGACTGACTTTAAAATCATTAAGCATTTCTCTGAAAGTTAACCATTAAGAGGCTCTATGAACTGTTAAGAAGTGTTTTGAATGAACTAAACACACTATACATCTAACCGATTCAGAGGTAGCCACTTAATAAAATCTTAAAGAGGCTAGGTACTTGATAGCTCCTTAGTTTTATATCACCGGATATATTCAATAAAAATAGAGAACTAAATATGAACAAACAAACCTTGCCACCATAATGGAGTAGACGTTCAACGGCAAGAGAGATTCCGACAATAACCGTGCAGACAACCGCGATAACCCATGTGGGTGTAAACTCTAACGTGTAGCCTTCGCCTCCCGCCATGGACTTCGTTCAATCGAGTTACACAATGTTACAAATTTGGCATTTGGATAGTATGTGTTATTGTATATATACTTGTTATCGACAACGACGAAAGTTTTTATCATTTTTGCCACTTGACCCTTAATATCACACTACAGTGACAAAAGAACAATTGATGATACTATTAATGCCATGTCACGGTGGTCCTGCCAGATTTGAAAATATCAGCCAACATATTATTCTTATAGAAGAATTTAATATATTCCCTTCAAAGTGTTTGAGGTGTTTGGGATTCCTTATTTTTACCTTCTCATAAATTATTATTTTTATAATTTATTAACTTATATTAGTTAAAAATGTGTTTGAGTAATATGGCTTTTTTAGTTTTTTAAAGAAGGAAAAAAAAGGAATTTTTGATAAGTTAAGAGAAACTTATCAAAACAACTTAAATAAGTCAAAAGGAGGTGCAAATAAAGAATCCCATACATGGCCGAATATTATATATAACAAAATTTAATATCATATTTATCCACTATAATATGTATGTACGTATTTGCATGCATGTATGCATGTATACACTGCCTTTTTAATACAAAATATTTACATGGTAATTTGAGTTATTTATTTTTTTTAAATAGGTTTTACCCGTTCCACACGTGATGCGATAGTTGTACATCCATCAAATTATCATAAGAAATTAAGAGTTTGTACATTGACTCGATATGATGCAGTAGATACACTATATGATGACAAATGAGAGTTAAATCAATCACTTTTTTGTTAGACATTTAGATAAACGGATAAACTTATGTAACGTGGTGATATCAGAGTTGTGAACGTAGACACGTAGTAGACACATATATGATCATATGATGACAAAAATAGAGCTGCAAGTTCATTTTTTTTGTTGACATTTCAATAAACTGGTTTAAAAACTTATGTAACATGGCGATGAGAGAAGGTTAAAAATTCTCTATTGGAGATGGTCATTATGTACTTATATAGCTTACTTGGTTAGTAGACTGAATTAGTGGTTTAATTCATATTTTTATGAATAAAAATGTTTTAACTTCTATTTATATGTTACACAATTTTTAATGTCGTATAGTTTAAGAGAAGAGAGGGGTGGGTGGGTTGGGTGTGTGTGGGGGGGGGGGGGTATGGGTGGATCAAGTCAAGCGAGACCCTTTATAACGGGATCTCTATTGCCATCTGAATACCCATAAATTAAATGAAATCATCTTAAATATATATAAACGAAACCTTTAAAAACTCTCTATTTGATCCCTACATTATCATCAAGTAACCCTCGATCTCTTTTGTAAGCATAAAGTCTATGAAGTTAGTCAAAACTTGTTTACGAGACCTTTAAAAATAAAAGACAACGAAAACACGATTCGATCCAGTAAATATTTGTTGTTTTTTATTTCACCCAATTCAATTTTAAAAAAGGTTAAATTGTGTTGATCTGACGTTAAGAAAAAAAAACTAGACTGGAAACTTTTAATCCGGTAAAATTTCCTGGATCCGTCTTATGAAACGTAAAAACAAACATCGAGTTGGTGTCGCTAACAATGACATGTCACGGTGTTCCTTTCTAAAATATCAGTCACAACGTTACAATAAAACTGCCACAAACATGTCACTGTTTTCCTTTTAATTTGGCAACTAACATGGTCCAGAAATATTATAAATTGTATTATGTAGACGAATTATTTTGAATCTTTCAATGGGTATTAATGACCAAAGTGTTTGAATACAACAGTGTGGTTCCATCAAATTATCAATACTCAAGAGCATCTATAGGTGACTTGACTCGATCAATTGTAAACGTATACGATGACAAAATTAGAATTTGTATGGTTATTTTTGTTAGACATTTCAGTATACGAATATAAAACGTCTATATTGTCATTATCATACACAAAACAATTTCCAAACCAGGATTGGCTCTTATGTTACACACAAAAAAAGGGTCCTAGCATAGGGTCTCAAGAATGATTCCCCGTTTCTTCAATTATTTCATAAATTTCCAAACTATGACAAACTTTGTAGTTTCGGTTGTCTTTCATATCCTTGGCTACGTTCTTATTCCTCATGTAAACTTCATCCTAAATCCAAACCATGTATCTTTCGTGGGTTACTACTCCATCCAAAGCTCTTACTATCTCCTAGATCATACAAACCGATAAGGTTTACATCTCTCGATATGCACATTTCGTCGAATTTCAATTTCCCCATGAACTCCTAAATAATCGATCACCCCCCCATCCCACACACACACACAATCCGAATGAATGGTTACCCTTTAGCATTCATCTAACATCGAATCAACCAAACTCTATTCCCATTACGCCCAACCAACCTCAACCCTCTAACACCGAACCCTCATCCGCTCAACATACCTCATCCGTTCCATCTATTGCGCAAGCCCAAAACCACTTCCCAACAAACATCCCCAACTGTCCACCCAGCACAACAATCACTTTAGCCCGGATATCTTCCCAAGTACCTCCACCATACCAAGTCCAACTAAATTAAACTCCTCTTCGTAAATTCCCGACCAACAATCTGCTACTCATGACACAGCTACTTCGCATCCCATTTCTCCTCCTCACACCCATGCCATTCGTAATCCCAATCCAAAATATCACAATGACAACTTTGTCCTCTACAATGTCACCTCTACTCAGTGGCGGACCCAAGAAATTTTCATACGGGGATCGAGAATTGTTTTGGTCGGTACTTATAAGTTAACTATCGGTATATAATTTTTTAGAGTCAGATTCGAAGTTCAGGTCGGGTCAAATCCGTATAAAAATTTTCGCTCCGACTAAGCCATTCTGGTCGGGTCATATATAAAGGAAAGATAATCAAACAAAATATCATATAACAAAAAAAAAAGAAAAATACATGAAATGTCAATAAAAATGCGTAGGATACAATATGTCTAAATTTAACTTCTATGAGCTTTATTTTTTTAAATCTAACTATAACATCATCTATCGTTTAACATTCTTAAGCAAGTCTTTTTAAATGAAACAAATTTAACTGGGTATTGGACTTAAAAATTGGGTAGGGATTGACTTGGTTGGGTTCCGGCTTAAAAATTGGGTATTAAATTCAAATTTATTGGATAAGTTATTTATATTACATTTATATAATTAAATTTGTAAAAATTATCATTTTAAGTTTTATTAGGGTTGGTCTCAAACTTTTATAAGCCTGTTCTAAAAATTTCACAGGGTCAGCCAAAATTTTAACGCTACAATAACACTTTTTTTTCACTTGTGATGGCGGACCCCATACTCCAAGGGTAGGTCCGCCAATGCCTCTACTCATCCCAAAGAACCTCTAACAATCACTCAAGCTCTTAAAAGTCCTTGTTGGTGCAAAGCTATGCAAGGCAAATTTGACGCCCTACAACATAGCACAACTTGGTCTTTCGTTCCATCGAAATATGCACCAATCTTGTTTGTAGATGGGCCTTGCGAACTAAGCTCAAATTTGATGGAATAGTTGATCACCTAAAAGCTCGTTTAGTAGCTAAAGGTTTTCATCAACGTCCTAGCCTAGGCTATGTTGAAACTTCAAGCTTTGTCACTAAACCAGCTACCCTTCGCCTTATTCTTTCACTTGCCAGATCTCAAAATTGGTGTCTTCGTCAACTAGACATTAACAATGCCTTCCTTCAAGCACATTAACTAAGAATCTCTTCATGTCTCAACCATCCGGTTTCACGTATCTTCATGCTATATTGCATCACGGGCCTCTCTTCAAACATAACACCCCTTCATATCTTCACGCCTTCATCGATGTTGATTAGGCGAGTGACAAGTCTGCATATCAAAGCACCGTGGGTTACATTGCACTATATTTTCATTTTTCTTGGAGTGTATTTCGTTCCCAATCCAGTTGCTTGGAGTTCCAAACGACAACCAACCCTAGAAAGATCGTCCACCGAAGTAGAATTTCGAGTCGTTGCCTAAGTTCTACACACTACTCAGCTAACCGGTCTCTCATTCTCGTATGAAGTACCTTGCACTATATTTTCATTCTCTTTGAGAAAAGGTTCAGGAAGGGACGTGTCATATTTTCGGTGATGATCAACTTGCCGATGCCCTGACCAAACTACTACTCCAACCACATTTCCATAATCTATTATCCAAGATCAAACTACCACTCTATCGATCGTCCATCTTGTCGGGCCCGGGAGGGGGGGGGGTATTAGCGGTTTACCTCCAAATGAATAACATTGAATTTTGAATATAACTTCTTATTTTTGGATATGATTGTTATGTTAATATCATCTCTTAATTGATGTAGTCAAACATTCTATGTTACATGACCATTGCGTATATATTTCATATCAAATCAATGAAACAGTTACTTTTGGTGAATACGATCATACATTGTTCCGGTTGTTCCCTGGGAGACAAACAAGTTTATCCCAGAGGAGTCACAAAATCTGTTTTGATTGACCGTTGTTGAAAACGAAACCTCAACCAAACCTAATGGATTAGTTCTTCCTTTTTCAGCCAAGAACATTGTTGAAGACTCTAGTTTGAATCACATTTATGTTTGTGTAATGTTTTGCTTAGTTCCTTATTGTATACTATTTATCATAAAAAAAGTATTGTAACTTTATTCTTATTATTATACAAAAAGTGGCATGTACATCCCAAAGTAAAAAAAGATGACAAAGACAAACCAAAGAGAGGAAAAAACACAGTATTATACAATTTATACTATTATGAGCACGGATAATGCAAGTTTAGGACTCTTGGTTCTGATTAACGGCTGAGGGGGAGACAATTGGGCCAACTTGGGCCGGGCCATTGCTCCCACCGTTCTGGGCCTTCTTTTTCTTCGCATTTTGAGCCCAACCCACAACTTTGGCATGTATATGCTCCTCAAATATTGACTTCTTGAAATGAGTTCCCATCTAGAAATTGATCATGAATATAAATCACAGTTGGATGTTACAATAAAAAAAGATTAGAAACCGACTACAAAAAATGGATCTTTAAATGAAGTACCTGTGTCACGAGTGCGTAAAGTGGCAGAGTGCTGTAGCTACACAAAACCTGAATAATCACCCTGGAATATAACAAAGGTATACGATTTGAGCCAGTCCTATCTTTTTTTTTCAACTTTTTTACTATAGTTAGGATATAGATATTTAAAAAGTTTAAGATAAAAACTTTTAATAGTTTTTATTTATCAAGAATAAAAAGATATTGTATATTTTGAAATTTGTTTTTAGAAGTATAACATATTAATTTAAAACTTAAGGATGAAAATTTCAATAAATTAAATATTACAAAGAGTAAAGACCCATAATCATGGGTTTAAGCTTGAGTGAAATACCACTAGGTGAGTTAGGCCTAACAACATCAGAGACCCCCTGGGAGCTTGGGTTTAGCCAAGTGTTCGTCGTTAGGGGAAAAAAAGGATGCCTCTTATATCTTTTATAAAGCATAAAAGTAGTAAGAATAACTCATATGAGATTAAATAGTATCTATTATTCGGAAACAATATTAGGTTGGCCCAAGACCGATTGTGTTGGGCCCAATACCAATTGTGGGCTTCTAAGGGTTGGGCTCAATACTGACTGCAGGTTTTATGGGTTGGGACCAAGACCGACTGTATGCTTGGGTTGGGCCCAAGATCTATTGTGGGCTGTTCTTGGTCAGGCCCAACTTCCCAAGACCGATTGCGCATATTTACGCAAGAAAATGGTCACATAACAGATAATTTACCCGAAGACCAGCCGTGGGATAATGAAGCCCACCTCCCCCATTATGCACGAATCAAAGCCATATTCAAACTGTTATTAAAAATGAAAAGCAGTGTTAAGCTGTTAACCAATATTGATTTCAGCATATCTTTATATGCTTAACGAGACGAAAAGAAAATGTACCAAAATCCAGAAGAAGAATGCAATCTCAAACGCATTTTGAAAGAAGATAAAATGTATGAAAAAAAGCACGACTTTAGGGCGTTGAAACCAAAAATGATCATCTGACGGACGCACAACTAATTCGCCTTCGATGGCTATGTGTTTTTCAGCAACCTCATGAGCTAACTGAATCATTATGTGCTCCAGCTTTGTTCCCACAGCAAGTAGAAGCTGGTAAATTAAAAAAAATGACAATGATGATGAAAGCTAGTAATTGAACAATGTTAAGCTATGAGTTAGGGTACTTACAAAAAAAGGGATGAAAGATAACCAAAAGTATAGATGCAAACCTGCAAAATGTATCCAAGATTGTATGATCATTGATTTTATGCTATAACGAAATTGCAAGTGTAGTTTTAGAGTGTCGGGCCAGGTTGGCCCGGAACACCTTTTGTCAAAAAATTGAACTTCTATTTATATATGAATTTAGTGTGCTTATATATATAAGTAAAACCACAGTAGTATATCAGTAATAATTTTAATTATTATCATATTTAGAAGTTTTTTGAATTAAAACAATACAGTTTAGGCAACTTTGAACCCGTTTGACTTGTTTAGTAACTCACGCGACCTTTAAAGCGCAATGCAAGTAAAGATTTCAACAACTTTGAGAAATGGTCAGTAATATTAAACGTTGCATACCGTTAATGTTCAACAACAAGAATACTACGACGAATATCCAAAGATACCAGCTGCAAGAAATAAAGAAAAAAAACCTTATTCAAAATGAACACATTAAAATGTTACTTCTGAAATACTTTTTTTTTTGTTTTTTGAGTTTCAAAGGGATGACCTTTTAACTTCAAAAGTTGTTTCAAATGTAAAGAAATGATGACTTGCCTGATTCCAACCACTTTCTTAAAATCATCTTCTAGAGCCCTAATCATGTATCTGTGAAAATTGAACTTCGGGTTCGACTTGCAATGGGTCTACGAAAGAAACAAAAAAATGTAACAAAATAAGATAGGGGCTTGTGAAATGTGTCTTCGTGTATTATTGTACTCAAATTCTTACTTCAATAAATCCCAAACGCAGTGCTACATAATCTGATTCGGTGACAGATCCATAGAATTGCCTGAAGAAAGAACGCTGCAATGTTTATCAAAATATAACAGTCAACAAAAAAATCAAAATATAAAAATAATGCATTATTTTCAATATAACACATTGATACAAGTACAACTCGGCTTTTAACAAAGTTTATACCGAGACTTAAGACATAATAATAATAATAATAATAATAATAATAATAATAATAATAATAATAAGGTGAATTACCAGCCAGCCTCGTAATGCTGAACGCTTGCCAATACCAACGAACCGGCTCTTAATAAAGTCATTATCTTTAACATGTGTCACTTTATGCTCTAAAACTGCAATGCAAATTACATCATCAAAAAAAGTAATAAAGGTAAGGCACTATGCTCCTTAAGTTATCTTTGATCATTTTTCTATCCGGCTAGAAACATGGGTGTTAGTGGTGTCGGGTTGATAGAATGGTTGTTCAAATGGTGTCAGAATATCAACTCTAACCTGTACAAACTTAAAATTGTGTAATGTGAACACGACTTGTTTAACCAATTAATTTAAATGTGTCGAATATGTTGGCAACTAGTAATCGAGTTGATGCGTTGTAAAAGAATGGATTAAACGAGCCATAAATGGGTTAGCGTGTTGATATGTTTAATTAGTCAACCTAAACATGGCACATTTATTAAACAAGTTAGATATGACAACCCAAAATCATATATTTAATTTTATATCGTGTTTGAAATTGTCATCATAGTAAGTTTTAACCATCTTTATTCTTTTGAAATATGATGATTTTCAAAACCAAAATAAAAAACGGCTTAAACCGTAAAACCAACAAAACCGAACCATAAACCACTAAACCGCTAAGACCTGCCAATCTGGCCAACCCAACCAACTCAGACTTTTTATTTGTTGTTTTCCGAAACTGTAGTTACTAATCCGGTTAAAAATTTGTTATCAAAACCGGTTGAATCGAATACCTTTAGAATGATCAAAGTCATCTTTTGTGATAGATTCTTCCCAATGCTTCCATGCTTGTATCTAACCCATGGCAGCAACATATATTTGCAATAAAACAAATAAGTGAAAATATTAATAAAAATGGAATAAATTAATTATTGTTAAATTTTAACTAACCTTAATCACTCCGAATACAACAGTAAGAACAGAAAATATCACGTGTGCAACAGCCAGGATAAAAATAAATATGTGTAGTTGATGCAATGCCTCAAGAGATAGAAGTGGGACCTTGTTCTGTAAGTACACAAAGTATAAACAAATTTAAAATCAAACCTATTTCTCGATTCAATAGAAGCCTAAAGACGTGAATTGGATCCCAAATAACGAGAGGTATGTAAAAAACAGGTTTTACTACGTCTATTTTTATAATCCTAAATGAAATGTAATAACGTAGGGATCCATATGTAAATCAAGTCATTAATATGATATTAAGAAGATTATTAGCAAAAATATTAAACATGCACCACCATTTCATTCCTTGTACGCAAAAGACCATTTAGATCTTGTAATCCACATTAAGCGACTATCTTACGACTAACTATTAGCGACGTTTTTGAGACCATATATTAGTTTTTACATTAAATTATTTTCTATTTGCATTTTCGGTCATTTTTATGACGGAAAACAATTTAATCTTAATATACTTTATATGTTACTTTTGCGAATGTTTCAAAACCGAGTATCTACTTTTAAACTAATTTTCTAAACCTTTAACGACCAAATAAAAACCGTCACAAATTTGCCATTGTTTTGCGACAGAAAATAGACGTGGACCAAGTGGTCACTATATTTGGGACATTGCCACAAATCAGTAGCTAAATTTGCTACAATTCTTCTGTCTAATCAATATAATCCAAAGTTATTACCTTTGCAGCACAGTAGCCGACATCCGTTGCTTCTCCTGCGAGTAAATGACGAATATGAGACGTACCCTCGAGTTTAGGCTTCGAGGCTTCTTTTTTATCGCTCAACGAGCATGGAAGAAGGTGTTCCATTATACTCTCTTTAATACAAATCTTGACGATTTTTGATTGGAAAACAGTTAATAAAAGAGAAATAAACCCCAAAAGCATCAACTCTACACACAAGATAACAAAGATTACTTTGTATATAACCAAAATGAATA